>NW_014542036.1:0-67633 GCF_000741045.1 Vigna radiata var. radiata
TATAGTTTTAGTAAAGAAATAAATACTTTATTATGAATATGTGAGAACTTAGACATAATTTTAAAAAGAAAAGAAATATATATATATATATATATGAGTAAAACATGTGTTAAATTCACATAAGAAATTAACACTATTTTAAATTCAAAATTAATAAATTTATTGATCTTTTATTTTACATGATGTTTAATTTTATCATTTTTATTCAAAATAAGACTTAGACTTACTTGAATTTTATTTTTTTTAAATAATTAGAATTGAAAAAAGTAAAAAAAATATTTAAAAACTTATTGTTAGATTAGAATGGATTAAAAGTGGTGTATTGATTAACATTTGTAATAAGTTTTTATTTACAGTAATTAGAATGATATTTGCATCGACTAAAAATAAATAAGATAAATAATAAAAAATATATATAAAATTTTATTAATTTGAATTTTAAATTAAAAGTGATGTTTTAATTAATATGAATAGTATCTTTTTTCTAATGTGAAATGTTTTCATTAAAAATTGATAACTAATGTGTTTCCTTTGGGACGGAGAAGATATAATATTAATTGGATGATCTTGAAACTATTGTTTAGGTAAATATTTATAATGATTTTCTTTAATGAATAATACTACTATTTGTTTTTTATTAAAGTTAGTAAATATCATTTTCCTAATATTGTGTAGAGAAATTTTTAACCAATCTTAATCCGATCAATGTCACTTGGAGAATCATGCAATAACAAAAATAATCAAGCGAAATCACTCTCTAATAAAAGTGAAAATAAAATACATGGTTTGACAGGTCTACATCAACGAATACGGAACAAAATATTATTGTAAATTTATTTTTTCTGACAAAGATTACAAATATTTCAATTACACACAATTAAAAAACAACATAATTGCACATGTTAAATCTCGTTGAAGAGTTATTATTATATAATGTCGAAACAATAATTTAATTAATGTAATAGAAAACATGCATGTAGAAATATGGCAAAGTTATACTTTAATAATATATTGAAAATATCAATTTGCTCCCATAAAAAATCCTCTTTTCCTCCCCCATTTCCATTCTTAGGCATATCATTAAAAAAATGTCTTTAATATAAATTATTTTTAACATTTTATATCAGTTTAAGATTTAATACCGAAATCATCGACGTAGAAATTACCCAATGTAAAGTATCATGAATAAACCAAAATTGCATAAAAAAAATTTCAATATCACTAATTGATTTGAAAAGATCCAAATACCATCAGACTAGATTATAAACAATATAGTACTTGATTTTTTTCCTTATATTTTGTGTATTTTCCAACTTTTAATTGAAAACAATTTAGAACATCATAACAAATATATTTTTTTATCTAAATAAATTTTTAATATCACATCAAAATGGTAAATATTCAAATTTATCAATAATTATAAATATCAAGGACAATTCAAAACTAACCTAGCTATATATTCTAATAACTAAACAAAATACAAATTAAAACTAAACTAAGATATTAATCAAAACTAAAGATTAAATAGCACACATAATTATAACACTGAACCTTAAAAAAATACAAAGTTTCAATCCTAGAGAATATCTTGTCCGCTAATAATGAAGTTCTTTAATGGTTTAAGTATACACTGGCTCGTCATTGACAAAAAGTTAAAACATATAATACATATAGTTTTATTTATATTGGCATATTACAAACCATAAATTTCTTCATTCTCAAAAGGCTCTTTCAATCACCATTCCTTTTTATATTTTAGTAATTAGATCTTTTACTTTATCGGATTCTATAAGCAATTAATGAGTCATATTCATTAAGTTGGGTTAGTGTGATCGAAATGGGTTACAATCTGTGGCTTAATCCAGTTCGTCATAGGTTCAGACCGAGTTGGGTTTAAAAAAAATAAAAAAATTTTATATGGGTCAATTTTCAACTCGACTTATTTAGAATCCAGTTCACCCAAGTTGAACTCATGGTGAGACAAGTTGGCTCACCAACCCACCTAATTTAATTTAATTATTTATTATTTTTTGTTTTAATATTATTAGTTAACATTTTCTTTTTACTGAATTATAAATGAGAATAAAGAAAACGATGTTTCAAGAGAGTAAAATATTATAAATTTATCCATTCAAGACTTTATTCTTGTAAATGGATAAATGACACAAAAATTATAAATATTGTAAACTTATTTATTCGCTTTTTGGGTTTGTTTTTGGATTACATTTGAGTTGTATGTTAATCTTTTTTATTTTGAATTGTCTTTGGAGTTTAACATCATTTTAGAGTGAAATTATTTAAATTTGAATTACAAAAAGAAATTAATTTTTTTTTGGATTTAAAAAAAAAATGTGTAATTAAGTGAACCAGTGAGTCAACCCGTTTAACCCACCAACCCGTGGTGGACCGGACCAGGTTTGAATTTTTTCAGCTGGTTAATAAATGAGTCGAGTTGGATTGGCTCACTAAGTGACCAATCTGTGGTGGGCCGGGACTGGTTGGGCTGGGTGACCTGTTTTGATAGCACTAAGTTGTGTTTTGTAAACCATGCTTTGATCTTTGATTTAGTTCTTGGGTTCTGAAAATATGATCTCATAAGTGGTGAATGTGAGAAGAGTTGTGATAGTGAATTTTTTTGCATTGGAAATGTGTATACATTAATTTTGATGAATAATAGAGTAAATTTTACTACATGGAATGAGGCTGAAAAGTGAAATTTTACTAACAAATCTTGAAACTATGTAATGCCTATTGGTGTGAATGGTGATATATATGAATAATATAGGGTTAGCATATATCGAAGAAAGTGATTTTTAATGTAAATGATAGGTTGTGTTTTGTACTATAAAATGGAAGAAAATATAATGATAAAAACTATTATGTAAAGCTAGGGTTGGATTTTGTGTCTATGTGACAATACTTGTGATAGAAAGGTGATTTAGAATTTGTTAAGAATAATGAGAATTTAGAGGTGAAAGTGTATCATAAATAATAGTGGGAAGTGAATTAAGTATGATATTCTAGAAGAAAGAAACCACTTAAATTGTTTTAAAAAATTGTTACATGCACATTGGATGGCATGTAGTTTTGAATGTTAGGAGTTATATATTTTGTGAAGTTTTATTTGTATATTTTAGGTGTATTTTGAGTCATAACTATTATTCTTAAGGGAAATACTATTGTTTAATGCCAAAATGTATTGAAAATGGGATTTTGAGAGTAAGATTATCTTGATTCTATAATATTTAATAAGATATCTGGGGGATGAGAGTCAAAAAAAGGTTTTATATGACAAACGGTATTTATGAAAAAGCATCATATCTAGGAAGCTAGTAAAGTTTACTCTATTTTTTGGTTGAGTTAAAATTGTTCTATCTTTTTATCCCTACTAATGACCTTAGAAATGTTAAGTTATTAAGTTTTCTTTTTGTGAAGTTATTAACAGTTGGTATCAAAGCTCCGTAAGGGGTCTAGCATAGAGTGTGAGTCTAGAGTGCTGTGAGAGAACCACAAAACATCCAAGTGTGAGAGTACAGTACGTGTAAAAAGATGTCCATAGAGAAGTTCATGCAACCGATCATACCAAGGTTTGATGGCCATTATGACTTTTGGTCCATGACAATGGAGAACTTCTTACGAAACAAAGAATTGTGGCAGCTCGTAGAAGAGGGCATACCAGTGCTTGAAGTCACATCCATTGAGGAACAACATAAGAGTATGGCTGAGGCTAATCTAAGGGATATAAAGGTAAAGAATTACCTATTCCAAGCTATTGATCGGGAGATTTTGGAAACCATATTAGACAAAAGTATGTTGCAGGCAATCTAGGAATCCATGTAGAAGAAATATCAAGGCTCAACAAGAGTGAAGGACAATTATGTTGTGCTCACTGCTTGGTCATTATCTGCACAATTGAATTGTTCTTTGGTTGATCAAGGCTCGTGTTACAATCTGCTGGAGATTGTTGTACCTGTTGTGATTATAGGGGGTGGACTCGTGGAGTCTGGACACTTTGAGGATTGTTCAAAGTGGGTTGAAGAATTCAGGAGAGGGGATTCTTGCTGCAGTTCTTCTTGTGTGTTTCTGCCTATATTTTGGTTAAAGGGTTAGAGAGGTGTTTTATATTTTTGATGTGCAGGTCTCTATAAAAGCCTTATTGTAAAAACCTTGACCATTATAGTGCATTTGCTTCTTGGGATTGGAAGGACACTAGATGTAGGCATTGAGGTCAAACCAGTATAAAAACCTGCGTTTGAATTCTCTATCTCTACTCTTGTACATTCAGTCAACTCTATAATTTGCGTAGTCTACTTTGATATTCCGCTGCACATAATTTTTCATTACTTGCGATTCAAGAAATTGTGTAAAGGTTTCTACTTTGTGAAAAAGATTTTAAAAAGACTCTGATTTTGAAACCTCACCAATTCACCCCCCCCCTCTTGATGTTGAAACGAAGCCTACTTGTTTTCCAACAGTATATTCTATCAAAAGAAAACAAAGATTGGTCTCATGGCTTATAGTGACAACAATTATGTAGGTGACTTAGATGATAGAAGAAGTACATTTAGAGCTGTTTTTTTGATTGGAAATGGAGTAGTTTCGTGGATGTCAAAAATGCAGCCTGTGATAAGCCTATCTACTATTGAGGCTGAATACATTGTTGCAGCATCTTGTGCCTGCCAGTGTATTTGGATCCAAAGAATTTTAGCGCACCTTGGTTCAGTAGAAAATGAAGCAACTGAAATTTTATGTGACAACAACTCTACCATTCAATTATCCAAAAATCATGTCTTCCATGGAAGAAGCAAGCATATCTTCTAAGAGACTTGGTTAATGATCAAGTAGTTCAATTAATATATTGTTGTTCCAATGAGCAAGTAGCTGAGATAATGACTAAAGCATTGAAACTTGATTAGTTTGAAAAATCCAACACATGTTTAGAGTTACAATAGTTACTTAAATAAGCTAAATGCGTCCATTTAGCTTACGGAGGGAATGTTAAGTTATTAAGTTTTCTTTTTGTTAAGTTTCTGTCACGTACTCATAAAGTTCCTTGTTTATAGGATTGAAATAGTCTTAGATAGTTACATTGTTATTTTACGTGTCTAATTTAGTGCATTGTAGTATGGCACGTTCAGTTTGACGGTTATTGTAAAGGCTTATATAAACCACCTTTGTTTTTTGAATAAAACATTCTCTCGTTGCATCAATTTGTGTCTTGTATATCCTGAGTATACAACAAATAATAAAATAAGTATGACAGATGTAAAGTCGACTTCATTCAATATACTAAGTCTTCTGAAAAAAAAAATAGATATTTAACAAAATAAATTTTGTACAGAAATTTAATCATTCAAATTTTAAATTGTACAGATTTTATTGATCTTCGTATTAGTCTATGAAACTATTTGTTTAAATTATTATTTTATTATAATTTGACATTTAAATTTTTCTCAAACCTTTATAATATGATTCATTTGTTATTTTCTATATTGTGATGATAATATATTAATATGTGAGCAAGCATGAAACAAATGGGGTTAGTAACTTCGGAGGGTTGGAGCAAGTTACTCATGTCTTAGGATAGAGATAGTCAGCAAATAAACCTTTTATCTCTATTTTGGAAAACGGTATAAATCTTATTTTTATGTATTTTTAAAGCATTTTAGGATGTTTAGAGGTTTTCTTTTTAAATACAATATTAAAAGTCTTTCGATTTCTTTTTATATATGTATGATACTTTGAATTTGATGTTGTTAAATAAGGACTTAAGATTTTAAAATATTCTGAAAATTTTAGGATGTGACAAAACCATTATAATTACATAATGTTGAATTAAATTTATCATTCAAAATATTACATACATTAATAATTCTAAAAAAAATATTAGTAATTTACAGTATGATACATAAATAATTTTAAAAGCTCAATAATACAATTTATCAATAATAATAAAACAACTTTTAAGTCAATATTATTACATTCAAATTAGCATAAAAAGTAATAAAGGCCTACAAACAAGAGGACTAACCCATGAAAAATTTTATATCTTTTGTTCATTAAGAGATTGTGAAACTTTTAATATCCCTAAATAAAATGAGTAGGATCCTATAACTTAGGTCAACTTAATTGAATTGTTCATTCATTTGTAGTGCTGTAAAATTGTGCCCTTATTTTCAACATTAATTATAATATTAATTTAAAGAAAAATAATGATAAGCTTAATTAAAACATTAGTTAATCTCCAAGGCTAACTTCCTCGAAGAGAAGTGGGTTATGAGACATTGTTTGTTGGGTGGATGGCTCTTCCCTTCTTACATCACGGTTAGCCCTCAAGGCTACTATTTTAGTGTCATACTTCATTTGCATTTCTTTTACCTATATTTGAATCTCCTTTTGTATCTCTTTCCTTATTTCTTGCATGATCTCTTGAGGATCTTATGGTCCTGACATGCTCTGCTGTTTTAGTTATTTTTTTTGTCTTCGGTATGGATTCAAAAATGTTTCGATATAACGAGTCGATGGATGATCGTCTGGTCTAGCCTCACTCTAATTCTTCTGTTCGTTTGTACTCTAACTACAAAAAACTGCTATTTAGTAGAGGTTATTTTAAGGAGGTTTTAAAAAACTCCCACAAACTAACATGATTTAAAAAGATTTTAGTGAATTGTTTAAGTGCTGGTAATAGAGGGGGTTTAAATTCTTTTTAGAAGAGGTATATATCTTCCCTAAATTATAATAATTTTTTCTTTTTACCTTTTTCTTTTCTTTAATACTTTTTTGTTTCCCTCCATGATTTTACACTCTTTGAAACTCCCCCCAAATCTAAACCTAAAAGAACTTTNCCCAGATCAAAACCCTAAAAAGAACTTTCGCCCTTCATCCAGCCATTCTCGAGAGATCCACCCGCACACGTCTCTTTTTCTCTCGAACCTCCGCTCGTTTCCAATCCATATTTCGAGCTCCTCCGCCTCAAATCATCATCCGCCAGCCACGGTTAGTTTCTAGATCTTCATTCTCATGTACATTTCTCCCTTACATAAGTCTAATCCACCATAGAATCCACTTTTCACCGGTTAAACCTATCCTCACCGTTCTATCTTCACTTTTGCCCGATTAAAACCTTTTTTCGTTCCATTCCATCGATTCAATCATTGAATCCTTTCTATTCACCGATCAAAATGTCCCAAATTCCCAACCCTAGAATCTTCATTATAATTCTTCTTTAATTTTTGTATTTTTTTACTATATCTGCTTCAATGTAATGGAATAAGTTTCTATAATAGATTTTTCATAAACATTGCCTTTATTACCTTATTTCATGGCTGCCAAATGTGACTTTCATAAGTTGTTGTGTTTTGTTTTTTGTATGAAATATCCAGTGGCATTGTTATTCTTTTTCTGTGTGGAAAGAAGTTTGGAAAAAATACGGAATTTGTTTGCCTCAGATTTCAGCAACAGGGCCATTGAGCTTTGTGATATATCTTAACTAAGTTGTTTTTTGCTTGATTATTCTAGGAAGTAAATACTCTCAATTTATCTCTGTTGAATATGTGCAGGACATGAATTTTGCAACATATGGCATCAGAACAAAAGTGACAAGGAAGTTAAGCACCACATATATGCATTTCAAATGAGAAGCGCAGTTGATGTTCTNGATGATGGGTACCAGTGGAGAAAATNTGGGAAAAAGATAGTAAAAAACAATAGTTTTCCAAGGTTAGTGTCACACTGCTACTTTATATTTTAAATGGAATTTTCTGTCTTTTTTCAAGCAAATGCAGGGGAATCTTAACTCTANACTTGATTCTTCACAGTCTTCNTTTTAAGTTTGATTTCATTTATTATAAACTGAAGCTTATAACTAGACTGTGAATTTTTTCTTAATTTTTTTAAGTGTCAGAGTCATTCGTTCCTTATAAATCCAAAATCTTGTAATGATTGTAAATCATTTTTTTACACGAACTACTGAGCTCTTTGGATAACTAGATTAGAGGTTGTCGAATAAAAATTTAGATTTAAGGAATTAAGTTCACCAAGACATAGATTTGTGTATATATGTATTGTTCATCTCACTAATATTTAAGTGAAGTAACCTAAAAACTCTCAACAAACACATTTGAATTCTCACTCTTCAAAACTTTATATGATTTCAAAAATATAAAAGAAAAAATCTCACAGGCAATAATTTAGGAGTTGTTTTTAATTTAGAAAAGTATAAAGTGTATGACCTTTACTACTGAATATACTTAATAGTAGTAGTAAAATCGTGGTGTAATGCATTTTCTATATAAGTTATCATCTCCAGGCTGATTTATATATCTTTTTAATTATATATTAATGGTCCTTCTTATATGTACTCATTGATAAACTAACTTAGAAGTAGAAGGGAGAATGTGGCTCACGTTTATTAATGGTCCTTCTTATATGTACTCATTAATTCAACAATGAAGAGTTTTGTGCAACAGTATTATAAGCACTAGTTATGTTGCTGGAGCCAGTAATTCTATTTCCCAAAACACCATTCGAAATACTATTTGGTATTGTAGGCTGAACCAAAGATGATGGAAACCTGGTTGCATGAGAATCAGCATTTTCACTTAGCATCTGACCTCTTGGTTGAGACTGAGCCATCTGCATCAACAAGGGGTTGTTCTGTGCAGCAGGAGTACTGACTCGCATGTTCAAGTTACCAAGGGTTTGGGTATATTGGTGCAAAGTGACAAGCTGTTTTGGCTCCATGTTGGTAGGAATGCCATGAAGCAAGTTCATTGGTTTACTATTGCTTAAATGATGTAGTGACCCTTCTGCGAATCTTAATCTTGGGCTCTCAAAACTGATAAGGTTCTTTTGATCAGATAGAGGCATAGACACACCAGCTTTAGCAGTTTTCCTGCCAAGTGCCGCTGCTTGAAGCTTGGCTAAACTTTGAGCTGGAAGCTAACCGGCAACTGAAAGAGTTTGAAGATCAATTCCATTGATTGAGGTTGCCCCAAATGTTGCTTCTTGTGAGTTGATGAAGGAGTTGGTCAAGTTGCCCTGCTGCTGTGAAACTCCACTTAGTCTTCGAAGATACACAACACTTCCTTCTCCTGAATGGTCCCCTTTGGTGGAAGTAACGTTTAGAAAATTTATGATGTATTTTTGGATAAATCTATATCCATTCTATTATGAATTTTGAATAATTATTGATTAAGTTGTAAGGATGGATTTCATTTTAAATTACTTTTATGTTATTACGTTGATATTGACAATGGAATGATATGCATTTGTGAGGTCTTTTGTTACATTAATATATTTTAATCTTGTTAGAAATAAATATTTTTGACCTAAAAATATAAACATTTTATGGAATAAACCCTCAAACTAAATAATACAAATGAGGGAGGTTAAAACTTCTATAGTATAATTATTAATCCAAAATAATAAAAAAAGGCAAGAATACAGGTATTTTTTGTAATAAAACAGTTGGAAATAAAGGAGGCTAAAAACTCCCACAAAATAAAAGCCAGTAATAGAGGAGGTTTTTACCCTCCGCAGAAAAACCTCCGCAAATTGAATGTGATACCAGGGGTTGTAAAAAACCCCCGCAAATAGTTTGTGGCGACTCAAACTGCAGCGGTTTGAAAAACCCTCGCAAATTAATTTGCGGAGGGTGAAAACCTCCGTAAATCGCAAAAAAAACCTCCACTAAATAACACTTTTTTTGTAGTCTCTGCTACATGTCGATCAATTGTTGTCCTACAAAAAATATTTCGACACTTAAGTCAGATATGTCTTTCAAAAAGGTCTAAAATATATCGAAATATGTCAAAAAGTGTCTTTATCTAGATATCAAACCTATTAATTAATCATTACTAGCCATTTAAATACAAGTTAACCATCTATTAATGGTTATTATCGTATTAATTAATGAATCTTTAATGTTCTTCAACACTTGTAGCTATCTATCTGTATCCACAATCACCTTATCTAAATATATATATATATATATATATATATATATATATATATATATATATATATATATATATATGTATGTGATACAAATTATTTTTAACATTTTATATCAGATTGTAAACCATTATTACATCAGTAAGTAAAATGAATAACCCAAAATTGCATAAAAAAAATTCATCACTAATTGATATGAAAAGATCCAAATACCATTACACTAGGTTATAAACAATGTAGTACGTGATTTTTTTTTTTCTTATATTTTGTGTATTTTCCAACTTTTAATTGAAAAAAGTTTTAAAACATCATAACAAATACATTTTTTCTAGATAAATAAATTTTTAATATCACATCAAAATTGTAAATATTCAAATATATTAATAATTCTAAATATCAAAGACAATTCCAAACTAAACTAGCTATAAATTCTAATAACTAATCAAAATACAAATTAAAACTAAACTAAGATATTGATCAAAAGTAAAACACACATAATTATAACACTGAACCGTAAAAGAAAGTACTAAGTTTCAATCCTATAGAATATCTTGTCCACTAATAATGAAGTTCTTTAATGGTTTAAGTATACAATGGCTCGTCATTGACAAAAAGTTACAACATATATATAATACATATAGTTTTATTTATATTGTCATATTACAAACCATAAATGTTTTTTTTTTTTTTAATTTTGAAATCTTATTTTTCTTGTTCCCAATAAACAACAATTATGACAAACTATTGTTTATTTCTTATACATGATATGCTAGATGCACTTTAAAACTTCTTTGTTACCTATTATTAATTCATGAAATTTAACTATGTTAATTTATTAAAATGAATAAATATGATTATTATAGTTTTAGTAAAGAAATAAATACTTTATTATGAATATGTGAGAACTTAGACATAATTTTAAAAAGAAAAGAAATATATATATATATATATATATATATTAATAAAACTCTATTTTTTTATTAATAATTATATTATAAAAATTAAATATTTTTTTCGAAATGGAGGTTGTTTGCAAAAATTTCTTCATTCTCAAATATGTATATCATGCTTTGATTTTTTATTTAGTTCTTGGGTTCTGAAAATATTGTTGTCATATAAGTGGTGAATGTGAGAAGAGTTGTGAATTGTGTTGCATTGAAAATGTGTCTACATTAATTTTAATGAATGATAAAGTAAACACATAACTGCATTATGCATTATTTTACTGTATGGAATGAGGCTGAAAAGTGAAATTTTACTAGGTGTGAATGGTGTCATGAATAAGATTTTTGACTTAAATATGGGGTTAGCATATATTGAAGAAAGTGATTTTTAATGTAAATGATAGGTTGTGTTTTGTATTATAGAATGGAAGAAAGTACAATGATAAAAACTATTATGTAGCTATGGTTGGATTTTGCGTGTATGTGACCATTCTTGTGATAAAAAGGTAATTTAGAATTTGTTAAGAATAATAAAAATTTAAAGGTGAAAGTGTATCATAAATAATAATGGGAAGAAGATTTAGTATGATATTCTAGAAGAAAGAAACTACTTAAATTGTTTAAAATTTTGTTGTTACATGATTCATTATACCACATGCAGTTTTGAATGTTAGGTGTAGTTTGAGTCATAATTATTTTTCAAGGGAATACTATTCTTTAGTGTCAAAATGTACTGAAAAGAGATTTCGAAAGTAAGATTATTCTAATTCTACTAATATCTAATGAGATATTTAGATGATAAGAGTTGAAAAAGGTTTACATGACAAATAGTATTATTATATGAAAAAACATTGTATCTAAAGAGCTAGTAAAGTTAACTCTATTATTGAGTTAAAATTGTTTCATTTTTGTACCTCTACTAATGATCTTAAGAGTAGTTAGATAAGTAAGACAAATGTAAATTCGACTTCATTCAACATACAAATTTTAAATTGTACAAAAAATTTTGGTCTTCACATTAATCTATGAAGCTATTTTATTAAATTATTGCTTTACTACATTTTTACATTTAAATTTTTCTCAAATTTTTTATAATATGATTTATTTTTTTCTTAGGTGTTGTTTTCCATACTATAATAATAATGTAATAATATGTGAACAAAGATGATGGGGTTAGTAACTTGGGAGGGCTGGAGCAAGTCACTCGTGGCTTAGGACAGAAATAGTTAGAAGAAAAACCTTTTATCTTTATTTTGGAAAACTGTATAACTCTTATTTTTTATATATTTTTAAAGCATTTTAGAATGTTTAAAGGTTATTCTTTTGAAATATAATTTTAAAAGTCTTTCGATTTAATTTTATATATGTATGATACTTTGATGGTGATGTTATTAAGTAATAAGGACTTAAGGTTTTAAGATATTCTGAAAATTTTAGGACGTGACAAAACCATTATATATAATATTGAATTAAATTTATTTTATTCAAAATATTACATACATTAATAATACTAAAAGAAAGGTATTAGTAATTTAGAGTATGATACATATAAATAATTTAAAAGTCCAATAATAATAAAAACAAATTTTAAGTCAAAAATTTAGGAGGGACTGTCATTATATATGAGGAGAAGACAAAAACTTAGTCAAGTTAATACTAAATCAAACAAACAATAACAAAAAAAATACCATATTGAATGTTAATTAGTCAAAGTCTTCATAGTCGAGACATTCAATCAGTCTTCGGATAGAGAGGCAGCGAGGCAGAATATTTATTATCCTGATCGCTTCTACTTCAATCAAACTCATGGTCCCGATCGGCCACACATTTATTTTACGAGGTTCCCTTGTCCAGTAAAAGCAAAACAAGGGAAGGTCGACCTTGTCGTGAAAATCCGCTCGATCAGACTCTCTTATTATAACTTTAAAATATCCGGTCTTAAACCCTTTAAAAGAATCTAAGAAGGATTTAAATAATCACTTATTCCCCATAGATGTCAAGGACACCCATCCTCTTTTGGTGAATAGTCGGACATAGTAGTAATGCAAGAAAACAGGAACTGTTGGAGTTATCCCCAAGGCGGAGCAAACCACCATGAAAGCATGTATGCATGCCCATCCGTTCGAATGAAGCTGGGTGGGGGTGATGTTGAGTTCACGTAGCACGTCCGATTAAAATTCAGTGAACAACACCCGAACGAACATTTGAGAAAATAGGTAAGTATAAATGAAGAAAAAATCTTCGGTACTTGACCCCTTCCCATGGTATACTCGTTTGTTCTTCTTGCAAACACCCAACTTAATCATACATGCATCCTCTATACACCGCACCACGTACGACCGGTCGGCCCACCATTTCAGGTCCCTCTTACGAAGGAAGCATGATGTATGAAGGCCCACCTTGTGCACTACCCACTTGTAGCCACCGATGGTTGGGTAACCTCAACAAGACTCGCCTCCTCGTCATTGATATCTACCCCCAAACACAAAGGCAGATGGCTACCCCATCGACTGGCCTGTCACCATACATGGGAGGGGATTGAGGCTCCGAGCTACTCTCCCGTTCGACACCCGCGAGATATCTGGACGACACAGAACTTGGGGATGAAGGTCGACCGCCCTCAACCGTCGGTTCCCTGCCGCCTCTACCTGATGACTCCTCAAATGAGACAACACGCACAATGCTCATTATTATTACCTTTGAAAAAGAATGCGAAAAGAAAGTCGAACGATATGCAGAGCGAAAATGAGGAGAATAGTGAAAGTGACAAGGCACCCACCACCCTAATTATAGAAATTTTTTTTGAAACTACCAGCGCATCACCACCGTTGAAGCTAGCCACGATCAATAACCCTAATCGCGCAACCTTCCCACTACCTAAGAGCAAGGAGGAACCAACCTACGATACATGTCTTTGTGCCAATTTTGCTCCTGCCAAATTCCCTTACTCTAAATTCACTTGGACGGTTCTTATCCATAAGCACTAGCCGGACCAACGAATGGATAGATGACAAATCCTAACGCCAACTAATGTTGTCTAGGGCTTGAGGGGCCTGTGCACCGTAGGATCGGACAACGTACGATGTGCGAGTCGGATAACCTTAGAGTATGTGAAGGTACCAACCGAGCACGATCAAGACTGGATGGTCTAACTTAATTATCAGCTTTCCCATATTAAGTATTAAGGTAAGTGTTCATTAAAAATAATAGGCTCAGATTGGACCGAAATTAAGGTTTCGCTAATCTCAAGCCTATCTCAAAAACTATAAATAATGGTCAAAGATAAGAGATAGAAGATCACATTTATTATACATTAATACTTTTACTTTGACCCCGTACAGACGGTTTGCTAAGTTAAACATCGAAGAACTTTTTGACAGGTACCGTTCCGAACAGTTGGAATAAATTGTGGAGGTTTCAATTATTTAGCCCTACATCCAAAATACGTTTATTTTTACATATGTACGATACTTTGATAACGATATTATTAAATGAGGACTTAAGGTTTTAAGATATTATGAAAATTTTAAAACGTAATAAAACCATTATAATTTTATAATATTGAATTAAATTTTTCATTCAAAATATTACAAACATTCATAATACTAAAATAAATTATTAGTAATTTACAGTATGACACAAATAATTTAAATTTTTAATAATACAATTTATCAATAATAATAAAAACAACTTTTAAGCCAATACTATTACATTCAAATTAGCATAAAAAGCAATAAAGACCTACAAACAAGAGGACTAACAACGTGCAAAATTTTATATCTTTTCTTCATTAAAAGATTGTGAAACTTTTAATATAACTAAATAAAATGAGTACGATCCTATAACTTAGGTCAACTTAATTGATATGAATTGTTCATTAATTTGTAGTGCTCTAAAATTGTGGCCTTATTTTCAACATTAATTCTAATATTAATTTAAAGAAAAATAATGATAAACTTACTTTTAATATTATTGATAACCACATATTATACTAATTAAATTGTTCTAAAATTAGTTAATATCTAAGTATAACTAACTATTAATATTTGTATAATCTATATAAGTATAAAATAATTAAATAAAATAAATACTTAACTATTATAATTATTTAGGAGGAGTGAGAAGAGGACACTGAGACTAACAACTATTTCTTACATGCGCACAGCAATGCAATATAAGACTTGAAAAAGATAGTAGGATAATACTATGACATTAACTCTGAAAACCATTTGTCCCACAAATTCCTAAATGAACATATCATAGATTATTACACTATTTTTAGTCTCTCATTTGGGAGACCACATTCAATTTTGAGTGATTAAAAAAATTAAATCTGTGGATTAAAAAATAATCTCTTAAATTTCAAAGATTAAAAAGTATGTGTTAGGTTTATGTTTTGTCTTTTCACACCATACCAATCAAACAATCTAATAATTATTAATACGTAATTATATAAATAAATATTAGCGATAAGCGCTAGAGGACAAAGAATATTCGTTCATATTAACTTTTGACTTAGGTTTCGTGTCATAAATATTCTTAATTTGTCGTGTTAGCTTATTCAAGTTTTGAAATTAATTGTAACTTTTCACGTAACACTTTTTATATTTTCACATTATATATTGCTAAAATTGTTTCAAAATTACCTTCTGATAAGCCTTAACATGTGGCATATCTTCCTAGAATCTTCACACATGCAAAATTTTATATAATATTAGGGTTTTTATAGGCGTGTATTTTGACATACACACTAGCCTTCATCTATCTCGTGGTTTTACAAGCTAAGAAAAGAAAAGAAAAAATAAAATACATCTTCCTCCAACATGAGCACATTTTTACATGTTAAAAGCTTGATTCTTTTTCTTTCTTTAGTGTGAATTATGCTAACATCAACACCATGATTAAACTATATTGTTCATATAATTTTCTAATAGCAACACACTTTCCTTTCATTGAAGAAGGGCAATAGGTTAAAATCTCTTTTTATGGAGTCAAGGAAACCTTATTTGGTAACGATTAATTGAAGATAAAGAACTTCTTTTGTTAGTTTTTTTGCACTATGTAATATTTATCAAAATGGTGCTATGCTATGTTTGCTGCAACAATACCAACAAACGATCAATTTTTTTAATCATATTATAATGTTAAAGAAGTTTTAATAGCATTCTTTTCAACATATCTTACTATCAATTGGAATTTATAAAATATATATATATATATATATATATATATATATATATATATATACAGTTAGAAAGAAAATCATTAAATAAAATTGAGATCTAACATTAACAACCAATAGTTTGTAAATTTGAATCGGTGAAAATTTAATATCATTAACTGAAATGTATACACTTCGTTAATTTCAATAATAGAAAAAATATATGCTAAAATGAATGTTGTTAACTGTTTTTTTTTTTTTTATAAATATAAAATATCCATGGATCTGTGAAAAAAGCCTTACCAAAAGACTACATATGGGCCTTTAGACAGTTTTTTTTTTTATATTTTTTTTTATGGAATAATATTTCAACATCATGCAAGTGCAACACTTCATTTCCTATTGGTGCTTTGTTATAACAATTGGGCTGGATTTCTATCTACCTCTATTCCAAGAAAATAAATTTTATATGATTTATTTTTCAAAAAATAAAATAAAATTATTGGCAAATATTATTGGAATACTCGTGGTCCTAACTAGAATATTCATGGCAAATCAAAACGAATTACCCAAAACAAACTAAAATGGACATAGAGATTAAAAATTATAATCCAACTCATAAGATTAATGGCTTGTGTTCTTCTACAGATAAACTTTAATTATTGCTGGAAATAATTTTAGGTGTTAGATTTATGGGAATGTATCCCAAATTTAACTTATATTGGTAGATTAATTTGTTTCATTACAATGCCTTTCTTTTCAAG
The DNA here is from genome assembly GCF_000741045.1 of Vigna radiata var. radiata. NCBI lineage: Eukaryota > Viridiplantae > Streptophyta > Magnoliopsida > Fabales > Fabaceae > Vigna > Vigna radiata. The sequence continues at coordinate 16,824 of NW_014542036.1, forward strand.
TAAGGAATATGACTAATGATAATATTCTAGCACTACTTTGACTCTTTAGTATGATAAGTATCATTGTTTACAAGTGAAGTTACCACAATGCAAATAACTTACACAATGATGGCATTGCAGTACTTGAGACAAACGCAGGACTTTCTAATACCCACATAAAACTATAATTCTTACTTTTACTATTTGCTCAAGAGCTTATTAACACTTATATAACATTAGAATTTACTTTTTTTTTTTTAATATAAAGTGAGAGAAAAATTATTCCAGATGTCGAATTCATAAGTACTCTAAATATAAAATCATTCTACAACTTTGACCAAGGATTAGGTATATAAGATAAGGAAAAGAGAGAACAGATTATCACCAAATAATCATTTGGCTTCTCAGCTTGGAGAAGAAAATTTGGTCACAATGCATCAGGAAAAAGAAAATAGAAAACCATGGATGCCCCTAAATTTAGCAAAATGTTCAGTACCAACTAAATGAATGACCTAACAAAACAAGTCACTAAAGATTTTTTGGTTTGGCTAAAAAAGGTGCTAAACCAGTACAATTTAACAATTTTAATAAAAAAAAGCTGCAGTGTTGCCAAAAGTTGGCTCCCATTAATATTTAATTTTGAGATAATATATTTTAACATCTATATGTCATTTTGTGATTTGTCCAAAATTACTTTACAGTCAATAATAATAATCATAAATATAGATCAATCACATAATGACACGCAGATAATGTTTAAATAGTGTCATAAAAATGTTATCGAAATATCATTATTCTTAATTTTCACCACTCAATCAACTTCTTACTCATTTTTCCTTCTTTCCAACTTAAAAATTTGTCTACTTTCTACACTATACTCATGTGTGATGTCCGTTTACAGAGACAAGGTTCTGTATATGGAATGCCAAGCTTCAACAAAATGAGAAGGTAAGTTATTGTAGTTCTTATACAAGTACACTTTTATAAGCAAAAGTTGCCTTATTTGACTACTTTTCTGTACATGCTATAATGATGCATAGCTCTGTTGCCAATCACTCATATATTGTTGTGAAGGGTTTGATTAAAGAAGAAGGTTGTTTGAATGTTGAAAATGAGAAAGCATAAAATCTGAATAGGATTTGTGTATTTGGGCTTCTTGTGTGGATATTTGTCGTGTATGTTTCAGTTGTTTGGAAATATCTGTCTCTGTTCTCTGCTTCCAATGAGAAGATAATGAATACAAAATGAGGCATAATAACTATTGTTCCCCAATTAATGGACCCAATAATATAATAAGGTTTGGTCAGAAAAAAAGGTTTGGATGAGTCATAATTTGGTGCCCTTTGTTGAGGGTGTGATCCAAGGCTTTGTAGAGCTTCTTAAAGAAGCACCCCAACAATGCAAGCAACTTCAGAAATACAATCAGAAAAACTGGTTGGTAGAGATGCCCAACCAGACCCACTCCCTTCCTCTTTCACACTAACAAACACAGAAACAAGACAGACAAGAAGGTCCCCTTCGTTTCATGTCTTTGTAAATTAAAGAGACACCACATGCCATCTTCTATTCTTATTTTTTCCTATCTTCTTTTCTTCCTCCATTTTCTCTTCTTCAACTTTTCTTTAACCTCCTTTCACTGTCATTTTTAAGAAGATGAATATCATGACACACTTTTACATTCATTTGACACATAATATAAAATTAAAATTGTTCAAAAAATGTAAAGTTTTGTAGTTTTTTTAAAAAAAAAAAGAGTAAAAAGATAAAGATAGTGTCAAATGAATGTAAAAAATTTAGGTGTGTCAAAGAATCATTTCTCTTTAAGAATTAAAATTAATCTTATCTATAATCGATATAAATATTGAAATATTTGCATGAAATTAGATAATAAAGAATAATTCAATAACAATTCGATAATAGATAAAACAATATCGTTAGAATAGACTCTAACAACTTTGATATTATAATAAGAATTAAATTTTAAATCTAATTTAATCTTACAAATAAAATGAGATTTCCAAATTATAAATTGATTTTTAGTATATTTAAAATTTTTAATAATGATTGTTTTTTACATGTTGCATAAGATTGCATATTCATGTAACTATAAATACTTATTTGGTTTTGTTTATTAAGAAAGTATAAATGAGAGGGATAATTTTTATGTTCTCATTAAATAATTATATCTCAAAGTTAACTTGATCCTTTTAAATTGTTGTAGTTAAGGAGTTAATATTTTCTTAAGCCATGTTTAATGAGAAAGTTCAAATTTTTTTAGTAAATAGCTGCATGTAGCTGGTGTGAATTGGAGCCAGGTGAGATTTCCAATGTTCAATTTTAAGCCTTAAATACAGACAAGTGTGTGACACTTTGTAGTCAATTTTAAGAGATGCTTCCAGTGCTTGGGACAGTAAACCATCTTTATTTTAGGGAAGTGTGCACATGTTCATTAAAGTAATTTTTTTTTTAAAAAATGGTAGAATGTTGTTTGCATATTCACATTCTCAATAGTCATCAATTAACATGTCTGCTGGTAATTTGAAGCAATGCAGCTTTTTTTAATTGAGTGCATGAAACATTTTTTATTTGATTAAACTATCATCTCAATTATTGAATTTTGTCGTATAACAAGATTTCTTCTTCACCACTAGAAAACTACATAGTACATATGTTTTCCAAATATAACAGCAAGTAGGATCATGTCAAGTAGCACCATTTACCAAGAAACAAATACCTCAACAGATCTTTCCGCTATTTTGCAAGATGTGGTCGCAAGCTAATTGGAAGAAACCTAAACACAAAACAAACCCTTTTTGACTTATAAATTAATTTTTTTTCAATAATATATTTAAGTGTTACATATGATTTTGCTTTATATGAAAATTAAAGAAAATGCGATGGCATGAAACTAATATAAAAAATATTTGTTTTATAAATAAAATATCTCGGTTTTTTAAGATTAGACATCAAATAAAATATAGACGTTAATTCTCTTAAAATCAAATGTCAAATGGTTTGTATATATACAAAACAAAAAATTCCAAGTTTATTGTCTATAGGGGTGTGTTTACTTCGAGGTGATGAGGGGAGAGCTATTCGGGGAGAGTGATTGAGTGGATTTGAGGAAATTTGAGAGTGATTTTTTTTGTGTTTAGTGGAGTGGATTTGAAGGTAATTGAGGGTGAATTTGGAAGTGAATTTTGTGAGAATTAGTGTAGGATTTAGTTGATGTGACAGTTTTAAAAAATTTATTTAATTGGTAGAATTTGAAGATTACCAATATGCCCCCAAGTATTAAAGTAATATAAAATGATATTTGTTAATATTATATTTAACTGTAAAAATGTTTATTAAGTGTTAAAAATTTAGAATAATTATATATTAGAGGTTGGTGGAAGGATATGGTCAAGTTTGATCACAATGGTCCTACTGCTATGCTTAGGTCTAACTTTTCTTATCATCAAACTCATATATTATATATTCTTCAAAAATTATTCATATAAATTCAATAAACCGTAAACATATTTAAAGAAAAAAAAGTTTATAGAATATATGTGGTGTAGGTATGAGGAAGAAACAGGTTTTGAAGACATGGTTGGATTCAATGGAGACCCATCAATAACATACAGTTTAAATGAAGAAGCAGTTTAATGAAGAATGACCGTATCTGGATACAAGTGTTTTGGTAACCAGATACAAGTTGGTGGCCTTTTCAGTGTTTCTGCGGTATCCGGATCCAGCTTGCTGCGTAACCGGATACAACTTTCTTCGTCTTCTTCGTTCACCCAGCCTACACCGAGTTTGTAGACTGCGAATAATTTAAAATGAAGGGGGCAATTTAGACAAAGCGTGATTGATCTCCCAAATCCTCGCACAATAGCAGGTGAATGAATAGTAGAATAATCTCGCAAACACCTTCAAATCATCGTTCCCGATTCTGCGAAAGTGAACACGTTTTTTTTTTTTAAATTAGTCGTTCGCTTTCTCGCGTAAACAGAAAATTATGTCGAAGTGAACACAGTCTAGACGTCGATTCTTTCAAATCAAACATCAAACCATCCTTTAAACGTCAATCCTTCTAAATCAAACATCAAATCTTTCTTTACACGTTAGTCCTTAAATCAAATATATATATATATATATATATATATNATCCTTTAAACGTCAATCCTTCTAAATCAAACATCAAATTTATCTTTCTCTCTTATTTTGGATGTCAAATATATATATATATATATATATATATATATATATATATATATATATTTCTTCCTTTCTCTCAGTTATTTAGTTTATATAAGAATATGTAAACTATTTGGTAATTTCAATAGGATTATTTAATTTGTTAAGAATTAAGTTAATTTCTTTAATTAGAAATGTTTTTATTTATTTATGTTGAATATGAATATTTTAGGTGAGAAGTACCAAACTTCTCTTTCTTAACATAACTACGTATTTAAGACAAATTCAACACTATTAATTAAATAAATGTACTTCAATCAATTACTTCACCACACATTTAATAAGAAGTTTTGATGTAGCTAAATGTAACCCATCAAAAGAAATGATTATCATGAATGCACTGTAATTCTCACTAACCGTATATTTATTTCAACTTCAAATTTTATTTAATTGTATTAATATCTTTTGCATATTAATATTGTAGGACACAACCGTTCAATGTTTATTAAAATATTTAACTCTTGGATATAACTCTATAAATATTCCCACATGCTTCGAGACAAATAATTATAAACTTGAATTTTAAAGATCAGATCGAAGACTTAAATATTGTTTATATATGTAAAGAATATCTACTAGAATTTGATACATAAATTTGGATATTTCAGATTATTGGAGAAATAATGGTGATTGGTTTTGGAAGGTAGTGCTTAAAAAAACAAAAAACTATGACTTTTGCAGTTGTATTTATTAATTATTTTTGTTTACAGTTGTATTGATTATCATTACTAGTTAACTTTCGCAGTCACAAAAGAGGAAAATGTTTGTTTATTTCACTATTACTCAAAACAAAACGTAATTTAATAGTAAGTAAAAGTTCATTGAAAACGAAAAAAGAGGAATAAAAAAATTTATATATGAAATGGCGAAAACCCGAGGTTCCTGGCTCCTAAAAAACCGCATCCCCAGCCGTTACCGTACACCCTCACACACCCACCTTCACCTCACTCGCTACTCACTCACACTCATTCTCACTCTCTTACTCATCTTCTTCATCGTCTTCGTCACCTTCGTTTCAATCACACCTTCTTTTTCAAAATCACATTCTAGGGTTAGGGTTTCCGCATTATGATGTGAAACGCTAGCACGTCTCGTCCACCATCTCCTCCCAAACCCTCCCCTCCGCCGCGATCTCCGCTCCTCCTACCATGGGAAACTGCTGCAGATCCCCGGCCGCCGTGGCCCGCGAGGACGTCAAATCGAGCTTCTCCAACGCAGACCACCATGGCAAGCGCGGTTCCGGGGCTGAGGCTGTCAAACAGAAGGCGCCGATCACGGTCCTTGCTGGCGTGCCCAAGGAAAACATCGAGGACCGCTACCTCGTGGACCGCGAGCTCGGCCGCGGCGAGTTCGGCGTGACTTACCTCTGCATCGACCGTGACACGCGCGAGCTGCTCGCCTGCAAAAGCATCTCCAAGCGGAAGCTTAGGACGGCCGTCGACGTCGACGACGTCCGCCGCGAGGTCGCCATCATGCGCCACCTTCCGGAGAGCCCCAGCATCGTGTCACTCCGCGAAGCCTGTGAGGACGACAATGCCGTTCACCTCGTCATGGAGCTCTGCGAGGGGGGTGAGCTCTTCGACCGGATCGTCGCCCGCGGCCACTACACCGAGCGAGCTGCTGCCGCTGTCACTAGGACGATTGTGGAGGTTGTGCAGCTCTGCCACAAGCATGGGGTCATCCACCGCGACCTGAAACCGGAGAATTTCTTGTTTGCAAACAAAAAGGAGAATTCGCCGCTCAAGGCTATTGACTTCGGGCTTTCCATATTCTTCAAGCCAGGTACGGCCGTGAGTGAATTTGGATTTCATTGACTGCATTGGGGAATTTTGGTTTGGAATGGGAAGGTATGGTTGAGTTTTTACTTGATTGGTGGGGTTATTGTTTGGAAGACTATGTTGGTGTTTCAGATGCCTGTGATGGTGTCTAGGCTTAATTTGGATTATTTACACTATAAACACTCATACGGGAAGAAAATAAAAGAAATTGAATTAAATTTGTCTCGTAGGAAAACTTAAGCTCTTGGAGATGTTAAACCGGAGAGCTTCTATTTAAAGTAGTTAAGTATTATAAATTGTTTACAGCTTACTGGATAAAATCAATTTATTTCTTTTTCTATTACAATTTTTAAGTATTTATAGAGAAATTTATCCAACCAAGGACCTTGTTTAGTGTACTTGAAGTTGGTACAGTTAGGTTTTGTACTGTCTACATTCTGCGCCTGCAGCACAAAAGGAAGTAAGATGGTTGTTTAGTTGGTACGGTCGTTGACACCTAAATTTCCATGCTGTTTTTAACTCAAGCTCTGAACGGAATCTATGTAATATGGGTGCCTTGTTATTTATGTTACTCTTACGGTGATTGGATTTAAAAATGTGATTTTGATTGCAAGATGAGAGGGCGAATACTAAGTGGTCAATCTGTTGTCTAATGTGAAATTGTGGAGTCGGTTGCGGTAATGATAGATCAGCTAGCGCTAAGCTTGGCAGTTGCTTTGCTTGTGTTGGATTAGACCATCACTTTTTCATTGTTAGTCCCATTTGTCAATCCTTTTATTTTCCCTTTCTTCTAAACTCTATTGCAACACGTGGGATGAAGTGTAGACTTTATTTCAACTATGCTGGGGGTTGCTACCCTTCATTTGAATAAGAAATAAGTACTCTAACAGTAAGGTGGTATTTTTCTGTGTCTGTTGTATGGTTGTGTTCAAACAAAGTGCTTTTGGTTCTGTTTTGATGGTTTTGTTGAAATATATTAAGGTTACTGGTAGTAGGCTTGTCTAATTCTTTAGGACTACTAATTAGAGTGAGAGCTCTAGGTTATGTATTAGAGTACCACATTACTCACTTCCCATTCAGCGTTATTAGGTGGTTCTCTCTCTCTCTCTCTCTCTCTATATATATATATATATATATATATATATATATATATATATATATCTCGTTTTCTATCTCTTAACATGGTATTAGAGCAGTATCATTCCTTATGAATGAGGAGGCCTTGTACTTGTACATTACCACATCTGTTTCTATGTTGGAATGTATTCTTGAAGAGGTGGCTATTGGTTGAATCTGTTTAGAAATCAGAGTAGAGTTACTTCTGTCAACTCACTGCTGCTGGAAAACTGGAGCATGGGTGATTCTTCAATGCTTGTGGTGTATATAGATTCATTAATAATTGATGGTTCTCTCGATGACCTCTGGGTGATATCTTAACATATCCTGAGCGCATGTGAACACCGGAGAATGTGCACTTTCGGACATACTTAATTTTATGGTGTTTGTGTGTGGTGTGGTGGATGTGTGTAGATGGAGCCGCCTGACTAGGGTTGGGGGCTGGCCTGGTGTAATGGCTTGTTATGAAAATGGTGATTGGCTGGAGCTCTGGCGAGTTCAATTAGTATTAAATTCAGATTCAATTTTACTTGTTTTTTTCTGTCTCGGATTTGGCTTTTCTTCTAGCTCTTTGGAAATGCGTTGTGTCAATCAGTGTTTGAGGAGGAAAATTGTCATTGCTGACTGCATTTGGGTGGTCACTGGTGTCAATTTTGGCAATGGAAGTGTTGCAAGACCTTGGGACTTTCTATGCAATTATGTCTCTCAGTGTGTGGTCAGTGTGTTGTTCTGCCTAGATTTGGCCTGTATTTGCTATATATGGTTGGTGAACTGCTGGTCTGGCCCCTTTTTGGCGTGTTTGGTCTTTCTTTATTTGGTTATTTTGTTTATTTGATATTTCTATGATTTTCTTAAACTGTTTGTCGTTGAACTATACTGGTTGAAGGATTTGAGTAATTTTGTGTAGTCTAGCTTGTTAGGGGTATACATTTTGAACTTTGAAGACTTTGCACCCTAAGAACCCTTTTTCCCTGGTTCTTTTATGCTACTGAAGACACTGTTTTGGAGATCAATTGGGAGGTTGAGATGCTGCTGATGAGAAGGCCTGACACTGTAGAAACCATCTCATTTTCTTGTGAGGTGTAGTATGGAGACGTTAGGAGCTTTCCTGCCAATTACACTGCCATGTTTTTGTTCTTTGATGGTGTTGTAGGGTTAGGGACGGTAAAACAATGTTTGGCTTCAATTCTTTAAAATGTTATAAATAGATGAGCCTATCTCTTCTGATTGTCTTTTTATCTGCAACAAGAAATTTCTCTTCCGGTTGAAAGAGGTCCTCATCATCCCATTCTTCCTCCATTTCCTTTTTTTTTTCAAAGCAGAGGACTCTTTGCCTAATGTTTATCCTCATGGTTTTGTGCAAACACTATGGTGCCACATTGTAGCAGAGTATGGGTTTGTGTAGTGGTGCCCTGCTGCTTCCTTTACTCATCTTTTTAGGTCCACCAACAAAGTTCAGGAGAGGGTCTTGTCCTATATTTTCACATTTCCAAAAGGAAGTGTAATTGACTTTTGAGTTCACTCTTTAATTTGTGATTATGTTCTGTATTTTGTTTAATTGTCTGTGAAAATGTTGCACGGTTTCTCTCCATTCTATGGCTGTCTCATTTTACTTGTTAAAATAATGCTAATTTATAAGATAATGTTTTTTTTATGGCTAGTTTCTGAACAATTATTTTAAAGGATTTCGATCCTTTAAATTGTAGACTTCAGAGGGTAAGGTGCGGTTTAATAATTGTTGTGTTGAAAGTCATGAATTTGTGCTTAAAAATACTTTGGAATTATTTATAATATCAATTGTTGATATTTCTATAAATTATAAACATCACCAAAACCCAAGCACATTTTTACAGTTTTTTTGCTTTAAATTTTTTTCTAAGTAATGTTGTAAACAATTTTTGAAAGCAGGGGAATAAATTGAATCTAACTGCACTGTTGTTTTAAGATTTTGACTGTTTCTTTCAGAAAAGATTGAAAACAGGGTACAAGAAGAAACTAACTTATCTTTCTTATTGTAATGGGGACATGTTGTAAATGAAATCGAAAAACAAACTTAACGCCCTTTAATGTTGGCTTACTTTGCTGTCTACTCATGTTTCAATGTTATATATATATATATATATATATATATATATATATATATATATTTATTTATTTTTGTGTGTGTATATATTATTTCATTCTTGCATTATCTGACTTATTTTCCATAATGAATTGTGTGTAATATAAAAATTTCCAGGTGAGAGGTTCTCAGAAATTGTTGGAAGTCCATATTATATGGCTCCAGAAGTTCTCAAGCGGAATTATGGACCAGAAATAGATATATGGAGTGCAGGAGTAATTCTCTACATCTTACTCTGTGGTGTTCCCCCGTTTTGGGCTGGTATAAATCGTTATATTCTTACAATGCTCTTTATGCATGCCTTTTTTTTATATATGCATTGGCATCTATAAACATTCACGTGTGTCCCATTTTCTGTGCTAATACTTGCATGCTTAGACTTTTTGTCTTTTTCTTTTGGTTTGTGACATACCATTTTTTTTCTGGCTTGGTTTTAATCTGCTAGTTGCTTTTTTCTTTTGGTTCAAGCATATTATGAGTTTTGGGCTTTTGAGCTCGGTTCTTTTTCTTATTTCTGTTGCTTGAAAAAAGTCTTCTTATTTTCTTTCCTTGATGTTGATTCTATGCAGAATCTGAGCAAGGAGTTGCACAGGCCATTCTTCGGGGGCTTATAGATTTCAAAAGGGAACCTTGGCCAAGTATTTCTGAAAGTGCTAAAAGTCTTGTTAGGCAAATGTTAGAACCAGATCCTAAGCTTCGATTAACTGCTAAACAAGTGCTTGGTATGTTTATCTTCTTCCATGTTCATTTCATAGTACCATTAAGAGCCTTTTTAAGATCTCAATTAAATACCAAAAGTTTCAGCAAGTATGATTAATGAAATCAAGTGAATAAAATAAATGGGTAAAAACTATCTCCTTCTGGGATTTAAATTTTTAATAACTGCTACATTTGTTCGTGTATATAAGAAAAACAAAATGAAGATATCTTTGTGGTCCTTTCACAAGAAACATAGGACCATTTTTAAATGTATTAATGGCTAACTTTCATTTGTACCCTTAATTTACTGTAGAGAGTCTATTAATGAGATTTGCATTCATTTCTCATGAGAATGGATGAATTTATTCAGTTATTTAACAAAACAAGTCACACCCATTGGTTGAAATTTTCTCTGGTAGATTATGAGTAGTATTATTAAATATATGGGTGTTTGAATTTATGACATTTTTAATTAAAATAACTAACTTGACTATTTCTATTGGCCTTGATGAATTACTATTTGTTTCTCATGTATGGACTAGATGTAATATATAAGAGACAAATATCTAATTCATCAATATCAATAAAAGTGGTTAAGTTAGTCAATTTTCATTAATAGTGTCCTGGCTAAATTGTATTCCAAAAATACTTACAGGATAAACGGTTCAAGTTTATTTAATGACACTATTTATGGAGCGATGTTTTTTCTTACAACCAATGGGTGTTACTTGTCTTGCCAATAACCAAATAAATGCATTCACTCTCATGGGAAATGAATACATATCTCATTAATTGATTCTACAATAAATCAAGGCTATATAGAATGAAAATAGATATATTTGGAAGTGATCTGTAGGACGAAAGGTAGTCTAATTATGGGGTAGTGTTCTAAGTTCGGTGGATATATCAACTATCAAGAACATGGCAATGACATACATCTAAGTTCATATCGATTCAGTGCTATATTCTCTTTTGTCTCTTCTCCTCCCTTTGTACCTCCCATAATTTAAACATGGTATTAGGATGGTATCATCCTTAGTGAACTGTCCTGTCACCACCACGGTCGAGGTCCCTAAAGTTTGGAGTACTAATTTCATTTCATGATTCTTTCTTCAAGTTAATTGTCAATCCCCTTGCGTTTTCACTCCCTTTTACTGTGTGTTTCTTCTAGCAAGTTCATCTAGCTTTGTGTTAGGATCCGATTGCAAGGTACGGACCCTGGAGTTCCTCGTTTGAAGTATGAGATTCCGGTGTGAGTATTATAAGTCCTTGGCCTATACTACTACAATAGCTAGTTTTTTTTCTTTTGTTGTGGTTCTCCCAAGGTTCCCATTCTTTGGTAGTTGGTTGTCAGATGTTTCAGCATTGCTACTAGTAGAGAGTTTTGACTAGTGAAAGGTTTTGACCAATGAGAAAGTTGAGTGAGTGAAATGTTGTAGAGTCTGAGCCATCACGATGTTGTCTCTTGAGGGCAGTGCTGTGATGTATTATATTAGGTCCCTCATCAAGTATTGAGATGCATTGTGGAATATTTTTTAACCACATGATTCTCTCCCCTTAACAACTGGTTTCCCCAACTATTTTGGTGCTACTTAATTGGTATCACTCCTGCTTCTTTCTTCAGCTTAGCCTCGCAATTTGCTGACGTGTTTCTCAGAGTTCTTTGGGTGTCATGTCCTCGTTCTGGCAATTTTCAATTTTGTTATTTATTTTGTTCATCTGCTTCATTGATTTGTTGTACCATCAGGACATGTTTGGCATCTTAGATAATATCAACTCAATCTTTGTTAATATCTTAACCCCATAATTTCAACACAAACATTACTTGTGGTAATTATGTTGATGACTTTTCAGGACAGATAATAAATTTCATCTATTTTTTCTTGCCTTGCAGAGCATCCCTGGCTCCAAAATGCCAAGAAGGCTCCTAATGTTCCACTTGGAGATGTTGTCAAGTCAAGGCTTAAGCAATTTTCAATGATGAACAGATTCAAAAGAAAAGCCCTTAGGGTTAGTTCGCTGCATCTCTGGTGGTAACTTAAGCTATTGCTTGTATAGCATGTCGGATCTAAGATTGTACATTTGAAAACAGGTCATTGCTGATTTCTTATCCAATGAAGAAGTTGAAGACATCAAAGATATGTTCAAGAAGATGGATAATGATAATGATGGCATTGTTTCCATAGAAGAACTGAAAGCTGGATTTCGAAACTTTGGATCTCAACTTGCTGAGTCTGAAATTCAGTTGCTTATTGAAGCTGTAAGTATGGTTAATTTCCCCTTGCTCCTCTAAACTATTGTGACTGAACACTAATGTTGTTACTTGTTACTTGCTACAATCATAAATTGGCCGACAAAAGTTGATATTGTCGACTTGCAAATATAAATTGAAATGCATGGGGCACAATTGTGATATATTTTCCATTATAATTTTGTTTGGGTTTGTTCAGTTACATTTTGAAGGTACTAAGTAAAATTTTTAGGTTTACATTGCTCTTTGTTTTGTATTTTAATCATTGTATGTTGACAAACAGGTAGGTAGTAAGGGAACACTAGACTACGGAGAATTTGTTGCTGTTTCCCTTCATTTAAAAAGGATGGCTAATGACGATCATCTTCGTAAGGCCTTCTCCTATTTTGACAAAGATGGGAATGGATATATTGAACCGGATGAGCTACGGAATGCTTTGATGGAAGATGGAGCAGATGATTGTACAGATGTCGCAAATGACATTTTCCAAGAAGTAGACACGGATAAGGTGATATTCGGGAGTTATTTCTTTAGATATAGTCTTGATTAGGGAATTGTCGCCTCAAATTCTTGAACAATTGCAGGATGGACGTATCAGCTACGATGAATTTGTTGCTATGATGAAAACTGGAACGGATTGGAGAAAAGCATCAAGGCATTATTCACGTGGGAGATTCAATAGCTTGAGCTTAAAGTTGATGAAAGACGGTTCTTTAAACTTAGGAAATGAGTAGTTGTCTGAGTGTTTGCCTATATTCGATCTGGCTTTCCAAATAGTGTAATATTCCTCCTACAATATGGACTTGGCTTCTTTGTGATGATTATTTGGTTCCACTTTTAGAAGGGTTCCTTTCAACTTGGTGCTGTGAGAGTTACGAAGGATTGGGTACGCCAATCATACACGCACTTTGTTACTTGTGTAAAACATGGTGCCTTGGAGCCACTGGTGTGACATGTATGATTCCACTCGTTTTAACCACTCCTGCCTTCTCTTCTGGGTGTGACAATGTTGAATCAAAAACTGTTTAGTGCAGTCAGAATATGTTTATCAAAGTGCGAATATCTTGTAGTTCCAATTCTGGACTCTGTTTTGGTCATTCTATCCTTCCTACTCCAACCACTGCCCGATTATGGCCAATGGCCAAAAAACATTTGTTTTCTCCAAGCTGATTGATTACTCCGGATTGCTGACAACATTTATTTTTGCTTGTCTCGTAGCATGACCTGTAAGATATTCTCATCCTGGAACTGTGCAGACATGGAACCGTTGCTGTTGAATTTGTGGTTGTTAGGCTAGAAAGTACAAGTGGCAGGTTTTGTTGTATCGTTAGGCCTGCTCTGTGAATGCATTAAAACAATTAGAGCAAAAATGGTGGGATGCATGTTTTACCATTGCATTTTCATCACCACTCTGTCTTTTGAGATCTTTCCTGATTTTAGGGTTTTTAGGCTATCCTTCATTAGGAGAGGCTTATCTAAACATTTCAGTCTTCAATCTATGTGTGATCCATACCAACCATACCCTCTGTAATGGGCCTAAAAGATTTAACTTTATTATCACAATATTGTATTTCATATCCACATTTTAGTTTTTTCTTTCCCTTTCCAATTTTGAATTTATTATGAATTAAATGGGTTAACTATCAAATTCTAATAAATTAATTAACTCACGACGTTTTAGAAGCATCATTCATTTACCTTCTCCATAAATGATAATAATATTTATGTTCTTGATTTCATTATATTTCAATTTCAATTTTCTATATGCTTAAATATACGATTATCTAAACTCTAATCATATGTTAGTGTTAATGTATTTATAATGTATATCTATCATAATTAATTATTCGAATTTTGTATCCGTTTTTCATACTCATTCTTTTACTTTGAGAAAATTATAAGAGCTCTTATTGCATAATTATAATATTAAAAAATTAATAAAAAATTTATAATTAAATGTTATGTAATATAAGTTTTAATAATTATTATAATAATTGCATTATTTTATTATAGCAAACACATGCCAAAACGACTGTGCTTTATTATATTTTTCTTCAGGTAATTTATTCCTATCATACGATATGGTAAGAGCTGGAAACAGGTCCGTGTTTTTTTATTCTCACCTTTTGGCATTACAAGGAAAACATAAAGAACATTACAAGAAGAACTATCAAGCATGCTTCGTTAAACATGATTAAATAACCATATTAATATTAAACTATAGACAGTTTGTTTTTGCTTTTTTTTTTTTTTTTTTTAAAGCTGTTTTTTAAACTTACTTAATACGCGTATTTGTCTTGTTTATTTAAAAAAAAAATAGAAGGTTTTAAACTTACTTTAATAAGAAAATTTTATCTACTTTTAAATAAAATATCTTTTTAAAAATATTTATTTTAAATTTAGAGAAACCAAGTTTATATCAGCATCTCCCTTTGTTTTTGTTAGAGCATAAACATATTTAAGAAACGACGTTGTTGCTCTGACATTCACAAATGTTTATAATAGTATTGATACATATATAAAAACATTGTCGTATTTCTTTAGTGGACCTTTATCTCAATGAGAATTTTATTAAAATATACTTTCCTTCTCTTTTATTAAAATATCTCAAATATTATAAGAAACTTATCAAATTATTAATTATTCCTTACATAATATAAAAGTTGATATTAAGAACAGTATGAATATTTATTTTTTTAATATTTTAAAATGTTTTTTAAGAAGGGAATTTTAAATTTCAAAACAGTTCATACTTTAAATGTGATGATTAATTTAACCATATTATTTTAACATATTTAAATTCAAAAAATCTTTTCAATTCTTAAATAAAAACTTGTTCCAATACAACTAACAGTCTCATATCACTTCACAATCAACACAATAATAATTTAATTATACCCTCCTTATTAAATTGAATTTTTATGAGATACTGTGACACTTTCACTTTTAAGAAAAATTGTGGCGAACAATTAGCTTTGAAGTTCATGGAGATATAATTATTCCTTTATTATATTCATAAAATCAAAGCTAATCGTTTTTATTACGGGTTCAATTATTGTAAAATAATAGTAAGTTAACATTCTCCCTTTTAATCTTAAACTACCAGAAGTTCGGTCATACTCCAATAACCCAAATATTAAATTAATTAACCATCAACCTAATCAAACTCTAATGTTTTAATTAATTAATTATTAATTACAGTAGCAGCACATGCTATGATAAACCAAATCGTTCACATTTCCATATTTATTCCATTTTGAATAACAAAATGTGACTGATATGATTGTTTTCTGCTGATACACGTTTTTTATCATATATATTTATACACTCTAAATTTCATTCTCTTTATCTTAATGGGATCTAAACTACCACACATTCTGTGAAGCTTATAAAGTAAACCCTTTTATTGTTGTGCCTAAAAGCATTATAAACATATTCTATTAAGATATTGCATCAATCAGTGCTAATCTGACTTTGACTACCGAAAGGAACCAAACAATTTCTGCAGGTGATTAACGTAGGACTAATCATTCTTGTGTTTTCCCAAAAGTCACTTCTTATGTTTTCCTTCGTTTTCAAATGAGACTTTAATATACTTTTTATAAACTTTATGCATAACTGACTTTTAGTATTCAAATGTAATCTGTTGACTATAGTTCGTTTTTTTTTTTATAAAATATAGTCACTGTAAACACACGAAAATCACCTTTGTAAAATGCATGAATTTCAAGCTTTTAACATCTTTTGTCACATAGTTCAAGCTTTTAACACGATGAGAATGGAAAGTCAACAATTGTATATGAATTTCTAACCTTACTTTTATAACATTAATGGCCTCTTGCAAAACACTATTTCTTTCACAAGTTTGAGTAAAATCAGTTTCGGGGTTCAGTTAAGAACAAATTTCATAACTAAAACCACCATAGTAACAAATTGTTATACAGTTCCATATAAAAATGTACCAACTTGCATACAGCTCCTATATGTACATAGTATTTAATATCTAATCTTTATTTATTTTTAAATAGGTAGAATTTAAGCTTAACTTAATTTTACTAAACCAGATTATAAGTTGATGTTTACACTCACTTATATATTACAATCTTACATTATATATCAACATAGAAGAAAGTGGCTACAGTTAGGTCGAGATTTCTTGAAATTTTTAGTTTTAGGATTAACCAAAATCCTTTAAGAACAAACTGAAAAAACAAAGGAATCATTAGAATGCTGAGAGAAAGAATGATTAATAATTTCACATTGCACCTCTTCTTGAAGGATAAGGGAGAAACTTTACCGATAGATCAAAGAAGGTCGAAAAGAAGAATATGACTACGAATATGAGAGAAAGAGTTAATAAGGCCCATCAAAAAAGACATAATTATGAACTTGAAGATTTTGAAGAGCACCATAAGAACACTAAAAATGAGGTTTGTAACCAGAAAACTCTTCCCATATTGAAGCTTTGTGTAATATGTGCTGACACTTTCAAATCATTGTTGAAGAGGCATCAATTATCGACGACGTTGAAAGATTTGTGGTCCATTCTTGAAAATATAGTTTTCAAATCTTCATAGATCTCGTGTGTTGTGGAAAAAAAGAACACTAAGAATAATGCCCTTGAAAATGGATTTGTGAAACTACGATACTACCACATAGTTAGCACGATGCCAAGCAACAAGGAAGAAGACGAAATAAGGAGAGTGAAAGCCAGAGTTCCCAAACTGATACCATATTAACATAGCATAAGCAACGTGGTGACACAATAGAGCCAAAACAATAGCACGACAGAGACAAGAACGTTTATTAAAGATGGAAAGAAAGTACGAAACTTATCTATGTATATATTAAAAGACTCAATGAACCTATAGTAAAAAGAAGAGGAAAAAATAAACTGAACTAACCAAACCAAACTAACTAAAGTTAATTGCTATACCAAACTTCGATGTGGGACCTCTAACATACCCATGTCATGTGATATATATTCACATCGAGTGTAAAATTTTTAATGAATGGTATGATAAAAGTAGTATGATAAACCTAACAAATAACAAATTTTACTTTGAATAGATGTAAGATTACTCTTAAAAAATAAATTTTAAATTTAATTCAAACTTACTAATTAAATTTGTAAAATCATATTTCCATTTACTTATATATTATAATTTTTTTTTCTCTTATTGATACGAGATCTTCATCATTTTTCACCAATCTTATTTTTGAAGATAACACTTCATCAACTTTGGTAGATTTTTTTTAAAATAAAACAATCTAAAATAGACGTATTTAAACATGTATAAATTTTAAGATTCCACTAAAAGCACTGTAACCTTAGTGGCTTTCGATTGTTGAACAGAAAAAATGAAAGAAGTATAGTTTCTATCCCAATTGAATATATACAAAGGACTTAGCAATTAGTAGAGGAAGAATAAATTCGATATCATCTTCATTACTTTGTAAAGGAATGGATAAAAATGTAGAATAAGAGAAGTTATAAAGGTTTTCTTTATTATTATTATAGAAACAGGGGAGTCATGTATGCAAGGCTATTTAGGGCATTAACTATGACCTATTATTTTTTTCATTTGCTGCGATACAGCTTTAGAAACTTATGATTGGCTATTATGAATAAAAATTAATGACATCTATTTAAGCAATATTTAAAGTTGAACTATAATATTTAATTGATTTTAGAAGTTAAGCAAGTGGATTAGCATTTTTAGTTTGATGGAGTTATCTATTTAAGGAATGTCACTATGAAATTATTTAACTAAATTATGTGAATTCTCCTGTAATAAAATATTCGTTTATGGTATTTTTATATTACTGATAAACTTATTGTATAAACAACCACTTTTGATGTAATACTTGATCTTGTTTTGAAATATCTCCATCACACACATATTTGGTCAGATGCAAATCCCTTGTTGAAAAGTGAAAGATTATTTATATAAAAATGTTGGAACTTGCAATTTGAAAGAGCAAAAAACATCATAAAATGTTTTAATAAGTACGGTGAATTTAATATTTTATGGAAAACATAATGTTTGTTTAAAAAATTAGAAATTCATAAGAACATTTTTTATTGCTTAAAACTATCTAATTTAAAATAATTAAAAAGTAAAATTTTAAAATTTTTTAATTCTCTCTTTTATAATGTTGAAATATTTTGCAACATGAAAAATTGAAATTTGATAAAGTAACTAAATAAAATATTTTAAATAGTAAATAATTTAAATTTAATACATTTCATTTTATTTAAAGTTGTGAAATTTATAGGCATGTTCAGGAAAAGTGACACTTGTGTATATATATAAATGCATCTTTTCCTAAAGATATGATGAATTGGAAGTATTTTCTACAGGAGTTCTTGTCCAATTCAATTAGCTCTGTTGGGAGAGGGGAGAAGGTGAAAAATGAAAAAGAAAAAGTAAAGAAATTAAATTCTTTTGATTAAGAGAAAAAAAGAGTAAAGACTGAGAATAAACTGCATCATTGATTTGATTCATGTAATAAAATATTTTTTATATATTAATATATCTAGAAAGTAATTCGTAGAATAATTCTTTAAAAATGATTTGATATAAAATATAATTTTTAAAAATATAGTGAGACTTAAATAAATTTTAAATTAAAATTTACGATAACATTATAATATATAAAAGTGTTAAATTTCAAAATAAAAATATATTAAATAAACTATTTTGAAAAAGTTAAAATTAAATTAATTTATTTTATTTTTTCTTTTAATAATATGTTTTATTTAGAATATGTTCACTTAAGTGGAAAGATTTGAATAAGGATGGATGAAGAATGAATTTGAACGAAATTAAGAATAAAGTGTATACTATTTCTTTTAAGAGATTTGAAAATAAAATTTCTTAAAATTGTGAGGATTTGATTTATATAATAAATTAAAAAATATTTTAATAGATAGAAAATAAAGATATCAAATTGTTCTTAATAATAATAGTAATATCAAATTATATTTATAAGTAACATTTTTTTAGTAAAAAGTATTAGAAGTAATAGAATTAAAAAATAAATAAATAATTAATACAATATATTTATTTAGGATAATGAACATAAATTAAATAATATTATTTTAGTACATAATTTAGTTATAGTATTACTTTTTGTTTTTATACTAAAATTAAATGTTTTTTTTATTACAATTAATTTACTTATGGAAGACGTAAATGATCAGGAACTATTTCATTTACATTAAACATTCATGTTCAAGGGAACTTAAAATATGACATGAGATATTAAATGTATGTACATTATAAGGTACAACATAATTTATCACAGTTCATAATGAAATCCTTTTCGTTAATGTATGTAAGTAACTTATTCAAACGATATTATGTTGGCATTTTCATTATACGTCGTGTATGGGATGAATGTGAAGACAAAAAATTGAAGCACTGTTTAAATAAGTTATCATTTTGAATGTTCATTGTTGTTAGTAAGAAATTTCATCTCTGATATGTTGAGATTAATAGGTTCCAGTAATTAGGTTGTTTTTGATATTAAGTAGGGCATTTTGACATTCAATACCGACAAGTTATCAGTCATCAATGGCAGACATTCTTCTTCTTTGAATATTTTCTTCCTCCAGTTCGTTAATTATTATAGAGTTCATCTGATTTGAAGTCCAATAAATTAAAATGACAATAAAAAAAACCTTTAACAAGTTATATATAATAAAATATAATTAAAATTGATGAAATATAATGAAGCAAAGACCACTAATTATACAATTATACAAGCATAAACCTCCTAATCCTATAATTTATGGAGAAT
Source organism: Vigna radiata var. radiata (assembly GCF_000741045.1). Taxonomy (NCBI): domain Eukaryota; kingdom Viridiplantae; phylum Streptophyta; class Magnoliopsida; order Fabales; family Fabaceae; genus Vigna; species Vigna radiata. The sequence continues at coordinate 36,817 of NW_014542036.1, forward strand.
TAAGTTGACATTGAAATTCACTTTTGTCATTTGTCAATTGATGTCCATAATTAAGTTGGATAAGTTATTTTCAGTTCGCTGAACACATCCTTGCATATCTTCCATTCCTTACATTCTGTTTTGCAAGTCTTGACCCCCTCCCACATTTGACTTAGCCTCACAGAATTTGAAGGATGGGGAGGATGTTAAAAAATCACTACCAAAGTGATGCCTTCCTACAATAGGCTGTTGAGATTGTTGACAACACAATTTCTATATCAATCTAGTTTTTATGATGACAACAATTGCTTAATAACAAGTACATGTTGTTTGTACGTTACATGTTCTTATGCTGATTAAACTTTAATATCTATTGAACATGTGTATGTGTATATACTGTGTTACATGTTCTTGTGTTGATTGATTGATATATTTCTGGAACATGTGTATACGCTTTAATGTGCTGTGTGTTATGCATCATTTCATATGTTTTACTGCACATATCTTTAAGTAAGAAATCACAAGCACTTTTACGAATGTATTCTTGTGCTGCAAAGTTCTAGTTCAGTCGGCTACATTACTAATGGATTCGACTATACTAAAACCTTTGTACAAATTTTGAGAATCATTGCTATGTGCTATTTTGAGAAGAAAAGAATTTCAAAGTGTTTGACATTGTGATAGTCGACATTGTGTTTTACATATTCGACTGTATCTGTTGGTTGATTTGGAATTATGTTATGCTTTTGCACTCTAACGACTATATTTTTAAAAGTTAGTTGAACATTGATGACTTGGTCGACTGTATTGAATGAGTTCTGTTATTTGTTGACCATAGGCTACTATGTTGACTAAACTGTTATAACTGTATAATATAGTCGACTGAATTAGTAGACATTCGACTGTTTAACAAAAATCTATAAATAGACTGAACACTAGTTTGTTCGAAGACTTTTGGTGATCTGACATTTTCATTTTTGTTTCAGATTTCTCATTACTCCAAGAATTCTCCAAGAAGACGGTGGTGATCTTTCTTGAAAGATATTCAAAGAGGAGATTCAATTGCGCATTCATTGGCTTATCAATATCTGCACAAGAAGGTGCTTTTGTTCTTGATCGGGTAGGCTTGGCATCCTGTGAAGACTACTGGAATTTTCTGACAGGCTTGGCATCCTGTGATACGCGGGGCCCAAGCCCAATAAATAAAGTCCACCAAAGAAGGATAAAGAAGTCATTTTACATATAGGAGGGGTGAGCTTAACAAGCAAGGTGGCTGCATCATGAATTCAATTACAGCACAACCTTCATCTTTTGCATCTGTTCCACGTGTAAATCTAGAAGTTTAAATTTTCAGCACATTTATCACATATACCCCCACATCGCTATAGATCCAAATTTCACGGAGCTTGTGCTGACTGCAAAGCACACCATAGGCACGGGATGCTATATATAAATCCCATTTGCCTCTTATGTAAAATTACTTTTGAATGTTATATGAATTTGCTTTGCTGATGCATTTCCAACACACCGAATTCTCCCAAAAGTCTACTTCTCTTGAGCTTTCCCTTTCCCATCTAGCTTCCTTCCAAAAGGAAGGTTGCCTGAGCTAGTTCCATATCCATCTAAGCTCCTCATCCACCATCTAAACCACTGAAACATCTCTGTTCCGCTGCTGCCAAATCATAAGCAATTTCATCCGCTTCCTCTGGAATAGTTTCCAACTCCTTCCGCTGCATTCAAACATCACCTCTGCTGGAGTATCTGCATCATCCTGTGAAGACTGTTGGAATTTTCTGAGAGGCTTGGCATCCTGTGAAGATTGCGAGAATTGGACCTGTTGTGATACATGGGGATAGTTCACTTTGAGGATTGTTCAAAGTTGTGTTGCAGATTGGAGAAGAGGGTATTCTTGATGCAAGTCTGATTGTGTTGTGCAGCTATATTTTGGTTTTGGGTTAGAGAGGAGATTTATATTTTTGACGTGGAGGTCTTCTATAAATTCCTTATTGTAAAAACCGCAACCATTATAGTGCATTTGCTTCCTAGATTGGAAGGACACTGGATATAGGCATTGTTGCCCGAACCAGTATAAAAATCTGTGTTTGCATTTTTCTATCCCTTATTTTTTACATTCCAATCGACTTTATTCTTTACGCAGTCAACTACGTAATTTCCGCTGCATACATATTCTGATTGCTTGCAATTCAAGAAATTTCAAAAAGCTTTATACTTTGATTGCAAGATTGCAAAAAGAAAGTGTTTTTGAAACAACACCAATTCACCCCCCTCTTGGTGAAATAAATAAGCCAACCTATTTTCTAACATAGGCTCCTCATGCCTTGGGCTTTGTTCATGTGGTTGCCCTTTATCTTCATTAACATGGAGGTTGTGCTGCTATACACAGTTGACGTTAACAATATTGAACTTCTTCAAAAAATTGGTGGAAAAATGATTTCTCAATCCAAAATGAGTGATTCCATCGGCAAAAAGATCTACTTCACTATATTGCATAATTTGGGTGATCAATACACCACCATATGAGAAAGTGTGTCAGAGTCCTTACATTTAAGCATATTTTGCAAGATATGATGATTAATGAATATGTTGTTTCCAACACGCATATAATAAAAATATCTTCTTTCAACAATTTTTCAAAATTACCAGCATGTGGAGTCAACATATACACCACCACATAATGAAGAAGTCTGCTATTTATGTTCAAATAATGAACAATTTTCACACATTGACCCTGCATATTCGGTCTCACCATAGAAGCCAATGCTATGTCACAATTGAAGGAAAAGTCTTCTAGTAAATTTGCAAATGACAATTTTTTACCCTCGTACATCATATGGACAATATTAAACCAATCATTTGGTCTTAGCTTAGTTTTTTTCCTATTCACCACACTTAGTAGGTATCCATTGCTAGAGATCCTTAGATTTGAATAGAAAAATTTTATCGTATCGAGATAGAATGGACGATCCAATGAAACAAAGTGAGCCAGCCCTTGAAATATTAAGTGATGATGAAAATAAACATCGGATGTAGTGAAGGATTTAAAATTCATAATCTTTGGTAGCACATGAGTTTTGATATAAAATTCACTTACATAATGCTCCATTCTATGATGATTGCTAAAATAACATTGTTAATATAATATATCTTCGACAGATGGCTTCCTCTGTGTAATAATGTCTTTTTCACTGACTGATTAGTTTCCCTCTCAACTTCTACTACTCCTTTGAGATGATGATGATATCATTCAAGATTAACTTCAAAAATAATGAAACAAGAACAACAATGATATAAGAACAACAAAGAACAATAAGAAAATACTAACTTCCTACATTTAAAATTTAGCCATAAATAACATAGTTGAAAATAATATATACATCACACAAGTGTCAAAATGACAGAATAAAGATAATATAGCAACTTGTATCATAAATGGGTTCAACTACTTCCCCTCATCATGTTAAGTAACTTATTCCATTGGCAATGAGCGGGCATGCCCATTAACCTTTTGGTGTAGTGATAAGTGTGATAATTACTTACTTTTCACACTTATTACAACCCCTTCTTGTCTTTGATTCATGTGCTTTGTGTTTAAATTAAATGAAGAAATTACAAAATTATACATTAAAGTATAAAAACATATAATTATTCATTTTGGGGTATTTTATAGGAAAGAGGAAGATTGGAGTTTTTTTTAAGCAATTATGCCATAAGTGGCTTGTCCAATGAGCCATCTCTACTTGCCCAGCGAGAATTCAGCACTAGCTCTACCAGAAAAGCCTGCAGCCCAACGAGCTGAGCTGCCTAGCTATCAGAAAAAGTACCACTCGCCCAGTAAAAATACATTTTTTTGGATTTTGTTTAAAGTGTCGAAAGCGGGCGAAATGAAGCACTTTTGCACTTGGAAAGGAGATAAAGGTCAAGAACGAGGGTTGAGGAACTTCCAAAGCTCAAGGCTTCATCTTCCTTCATCATTTTCATAATCCAATCCATCCTTGTGTTCTAGAATGTATAGGAGTAGCTAAACTCTATTTCATAAGGGTTGGATGTAATGTACCTAAACTTTGTAACTTTTTCCATGTAATAGAAGTTATTTCTGTATTCATGTGTTTTATCCCTTACTTTTACTTGCATTATGGAATATATATATATATATATATATATATATATATATATATATATATATATATATATATATATATATATATATATATATATATATATATATATATATATATATATATATATATATATATATATATATATGCTCTCTTTTTGGTTTCTAATCATTGGAAAGTGTTTTGGAACCTAGACCGGGATAGAACAACCAAGAGGCTTGGTTATAAACATAAACTAGGGCTCTTGGTCATTCTTGACATCTTTTCTAAATGAAAATCTTGTGTTTGGACATCTAAGGGATTAATATTTCTTACATGAAGATTTAGGGCTTGCTTTTATGGAATTAGGGCTAGTTTATCTTCGATGTGAATGTATGAAGAGGTCAAAATCATATTGCATGGGTGAGTGATTAGAGTTTGAGTCATGAAATACAACCCCAATGAGTTTTACTCATATCGTTTAATAATCATTATTTTCAGTTATTTTCTTATGTTTACAATACTCTTGAATCAATCATAAATTGTAGTCATTGCCTAAACTAGTAAGTAAGCATAATTACCTAAACAATTGCAAATCCTTTGGGATATTATATTTGGACTTACAATCTATATTACTTGCACGATTTAGTACTTGTCAAAGAGTTAACATGTAAAGAGGGTTTGCACGTAATAAATCATAGCACTGCTTTATAAGGTTATCTTCTTGTCTATTCATGCTAGATAACATTTCCCATATGTCACTCCTAATGTATTGGAATGTTGCGTTGGAATGCATCATCCCCACTTGCTCACTGAGAATTTCATTGGACTTCTTAGTGGTAACCACTTGGCGCTCAACTATCAATGATTTTTCATAGATTGAGAGTTACTCGATCCCATCACATCCCTGAAGTCGTCCAACTTTGTAGTCAACATTTCAAACTGTGAGTCCATTAAATCCACCATAAAGGGGTTTTACATTTTGAACCACATGATGATGTCGTTCCCCCGAAAGGGATGATGACATAAATTGAGCTGGCCCTGGACTGAAGTCATCCATATGTGGTGATAAAGGTGGATTCGGGTCATTATGCCCTTGAAACATAGGTTCTTCAGGTATGTACTCCATTTTATCATTAAGATTAACATCTAAATGAGCTTCCTAGTGAAAACGACATGTCTAGCATGTTGTTTGCACTCCATTACCTGTAGCTCGATCAACCAGCCAAATCTCCACCATTAGATCATAATGTTTAATGTTACTAACCCTTCACTTACCCATAGTAGACTTAGCCTAAAATGCAAGTCACAACCACATCATAAAGAGCCAATCGGTTAAAATACACATATTAAATAGAATATTAAGAAATATATTTATTACCTTTATCAGATCAATCTAAACTTCATCCTCTGCTTCAAATATGTTGATATTGCACTCCATGCAAACCCACAAAGTGAATCGAACAAATCATGATCCTCACACAATTTCCTTTTCAAAATTTTTGCCTATTTTTGTTATTTTTCATAACTCCCACATATCTGAACTGATGAATATTATTGACGATATTATTATATACTTGGGTGTTCTAACTATTGTTAACCCTATTTCCATTAAAGATTCTTCTATCATTGCATTTAGATTTTGTTCATCCATATCCTCAGTCCATTTCATAAACTCTCTTGTTCCGACAGATGACTCTATGGCAACATTCTTTCCCCGTTCATGTCAAACCTAATTGGAAAAAAAAAGTGATGACATTACATTAAACCATTTCATAGAAACCATACTCATCATTACAAATAACATATTCAAAGAACACAATTAAGTACAATATCTAAGATTTTTCTTAATCTCACCACATTTGTTATGCTAAAACATCCCTAATACTACAATCAACCCTATATTCATCTTCAGAAACTTGAGCAGTCGTCGTTTCATTATGGTGTTCCATCAACTCCCAGTCAACCTCATCAACTAAGGACTCATCGTTGTCCACACCATATAGGAAGTTGTGAAGGATGCAAAATGCTAGCACAATGTCTGTCATTGTATCCAAAGCATAATGAGGTTCAATGCCACTAGCGATAATGGGAAATAACTTTTTCAAAACACCAAATGTCTAATCAATGATATTTCTCAAGGATGAATGGCAATGGTTGAAGAGTTTGCGTGGATTTTGTTGTCCTCTTCGTGTGAATTCTTTAAGATGACATTTTACACATATATATATAGAGTCATAATTGTTCTTTTGAGCATAAATCCAACATCCACATGATAATACTTTCCTACAATATTATACATATACCACTAATCAAGGACTAACAACGTAAAAATGAAATAAACGCACTAACCTTCAAGTAAAACCAACGGATCATCTTGTGCCAAAACATATTTTCATATTCTTGTATCAGTTGTTGTCGTTTCCTAACCAACTAAAACATATGCGAATTCATATCGAAATCACACGCTGCAAAACATTTTGAATTTCCTTACTCGTACATGAGTTTCATCTATGGCCCCTAAAAAATCCTAATTCATAGAAATTACAATTCATAATAAAGGTGAACAACATTCTTATGTTTTCATAAAGGTAGATATTAAGTATTCAAAGTTTTACAATAAACTATGGGTAAAATTGACTATTGTTTACCAAATTTAGATGAACTTTCGATCTCGAGGGCTGAATTAAAATTTTAGAGTTGGATTATAATTTCATACTCTAAACTTAAATTGCATCCAAAACATTGTGAAAGAGTTTGCTAACAATTGACTCAGATCGACGGAAGAAAAATATCACACTTTGATTATTCACATTATACCCAATTATATGAATAAATTTAGCAACTACTTCATCTGGTCTGATGACTTAGGCCCAAGCCCAATTTCTTAGATTAGCATTTCGTTTACTTATATTAGACATGTGTAAATTGTGTTAGGCATGTGGGACTTTTAGTCCTATATACAGCCATGCCAACACTTCTTGTAATTACTTTTGAGATATTGAATTAAATTTTCTGTTGAGAGAACTCCAAATTTTAATTCCTTGAAAGTCAAGGCAGAAGAATCCAAGGGATTTCCTCAGCCACCTTCCATTCACATTTCCATTCTTCTCAGCCACCTTCCATTCACATCATCTTGTGACGCTGCGTCACCAACTTACTCGTTCATTTCATTTCCAGCCGTGTCTCTTTGACCACACTTGGAAGTAGCATTAATCAGTTTATTCCTGGAAAACACTGTGTAAACCACATTTAGAAGTAGCATTAATCAGTTTATTCCTGGAAAACACAAGAACTCCTTTAGTTGCATCAAGTGTACAAACTCACAAAAAGAAATGAAACCGTGCAGGGTAGTGTAGAATGCAAGGAGGTTTCTGATTTGGTTCAAAGCACTAGCAACTAGAGGCCATCATTTAATTAAGGGAGTTGATTAGTTTAATTACTTCCAGTTTGTTAGTTGTTTCTGAATAAATTGTCCATTTTAAGCGTTGAATGTTCTGTTGAATTGGGTGAATCATCTGTACAGTGATATTGGATCAATTTGAGAACTGAAGATTGGATTTGACGAGGATTGGGAAGCTTGTGCAGCCAAGAGAATAAAAGGGAAGTTTATTGTTATGTGTTTTTATTTTGCAATTGGTTTTAGCTAAGGGTGTAAGTGACCGCTATCTTGTTGATTTGCCTTTGTAGGAGTGCACTGATAAGGAGAAATCAAGAGAGCACCCAAATTGAGCACAAGATTTATGCACAAGGATGAACCAAAATGAGCACGTGAATGTGGGCACAAGAAGTGGACTGTAGCATAGGATTAAATTATTTTGTATTATTTTTTTTTTCTTTCCTTGTATTTGATTTGAAATGGGCTTGTGTTTAGCCCACTCCTAGGAGCTTTAGACTTAATTTGTAAAAGGCCATTTATAAAGTCCAAGTAGATTGGAAGAGTTCTTAGTGCTCTTTCCAACTCTTGGCAACTTTTCTTGATTGTTTCCTTTTAATTTTAGGCTTAGATAGGTGAGTGTGTCTTGTTAGCAAAAGTTACAAGCCTCACCATAGGAGTAGAATTTGATTGTCTTTTAATTGTGTTTCGCTTAGGGGCGTAGGGGTCTTACAGTCCGCTTAGAGTCCGCCAATTTTCTTTGTTTGTTATGTACTTTGCTTTTAGAAGTAATTTTATTATAAAGGGTATTTAGTGAGTAGCATAAGACAAATCTGGCTAAGGCAAGACTTGGTATTTAAGCAACCCTTGTGGTTCACCTCTCTTACCTGGGATTTGTCAAGTGTGAAACCCTTAACCTCTTTAGATTAGAAGAACTTTTAAGAACAAAAGATGTAAAGTCATAGGATTAGTGAATTGGAAAAGCAAGATGCTCTTAGGGCTATAATGAAAAGATTGGGAAATTGATAGAAAGTTTGACTCTAGATAAGCTAAATAGGGAGGTGCAATCCTCAATCATCAAAGAGTCATACAAAAGAATCAGAGAAATCAAGAGATTTTAAGAGAACTTATTCAAGAGGGTAAATCATTCATTAAAAATTTAAGTGGGTTTTCTCATCAGGAAAGAGAGTTTAAATACAAACTTATGATGTTCTTGAATGAGGGAAGTAAAAGAGACGTTGAGAGAGAATGTAGGAAACTATAAGAAAGAATAGAAAGACAAGAGAGAAGTAAAGAGAGAAAAAGAGAAGAAGAAAGAAGAAGAGAAAGAGAGCGAAAAAGAGAACAAGAGAGAAAAGAAGAGGAAGAAAGAGAGCAAGCAAAGAGCGAAGAGGAAGAAAGAGAGAGAAGAGAAGAAGAGAAAATAAGAGAGAGAGAGAGAAAGGAACAGGAAGAGCAGTAAGAACTTGAAAAGAAGGACATGGAAGAAAAGAAGAAAGAACAATGGAGGGCGACATCTCCTATACTCACAATAGATACCAAATCTTTAAGTGGAGGTTTTTTACCGTTTCACTTTTCTCCATTTATTATTGAATTTACCTATTCTTCCCAAGAAATTGCCATTATATCTTTTCAAAAATTGCAACTTTTAACATATGGCAATAAAAAAATTGAGTTAAAGTTACCTTTTTCACTAACTCAAGACAAAAACAAATTGTCAAACGAAGTAAGGTTTCTTTATAATCATAAACTTGAAAATTTCAAATTTAGGAAACCTTCTTCTAAACATATTCCTCTATCTATCTTATTGGGTCAAATAAAGCTAATTAGAGATATGTTTGATTCTTATTGCAAATTAATCTTTGACCCAGGAGGAACTTGTATGGAGTCTACAATAATAAGTCCTCGGGCGAACCATCAGATTTGAAGACAAATCCTTTCCAAGGGGGAGGGGATGATGACTTAGGCCCAAGCCCAATTTCTTATATTAGCATTTCGTTTACTTATATTAGACGTGTAAATTGTGTTAGGCATGTGGGACTTTTAGTCCTATCTATATATAGCCATGCCAACACTTCTTGTAATTACTTTTGAGATATTAAATTAAATTTTCTATTGAGAGAAATCCAGATTTTAATTCCTTGAAAGTCAAGGCAGAAGAATCCAAGGGATCCCCTCAGCCACCTTCCATTCACATTTCCATTCTTCTCATTTTCCATTATCATAATTTTTTCACCGAAACACCGATCAGATCCGCCTTCTCATCACCTTTCATTCCTTTTTACCGAACTTTTTCGATCTTTTGTTTCAATCTCACCAATTGAAATCAGATTCGAGCCTATTACACCAATTAAATCTCCATCTCCAACCTTTTCCACCGTTTAATCGGTCAATCTCACCGATTAAACCAACCTAGACCACCAGATCTAAATCCTCCGCCGAACAAACCATCAATCTAGGGTTTGTTCGAACTTTGTCCTCTTTCACACTGAAACTTAGCGTATATATATAACTTTGTACTTCTTCCGTTGTTTCATCTTCATCAGCCATGCGTTCAGTTCCATTCTCTCGGGTTCCTTGTCGATTTGTCTAGGAGCGGACTCATCATGGTCCAATTGCTCTTAGTTGTTCGGAAAGGTTAATAAATGCCTCTGGTCCCATCCGAATAATGTCGTGACACTAATTAGTATGCACAAGGTAAGACATCAGTAGCTCTACGGGACAATCTTTGTTTGGTATGGTCTTTGTATGGTACAAATTCCATAACGTTATTTATTGCACTCAAATACATATCCAATATATTCAACGTTTGTGCAACAATGCATAACCATTAAACTAGTCAAACAACCAAGTAATGAAAGCACAACAGATCAATAGAGTCAAGACAACTCTAGACCTAATGAATAAAGCAATTAAAAGCTTCAATTAAAGAATGATAGAATATATTTCACATGCATTGAGACAAAACTAGAGGTTCAATAAAGACAAGTAATCAATTAAAGGGAACTAAGACAAAAGCACTCAAATTGAACTTAACTATAGCTCTAAAGAAGATTAAGAAAGCAAGAAACGAAAAAACAAGTTGTAACAACCTCAAAATTTGAAACTCCAATTCCAATGATTGAAACTGTTTGATGAAAGGCCTAAAAGAAAATCAGCTTCTGGTGCATTGAATTTCAAAAATTGGATTGCACTGGTCTTTTAGCTTTTTTTTTTTATTAAAATAATATAAATGCTTCTTTTGGATTGATTATTTTGTATTAACTCAGAATAACCAAGCTTCTGCTACAATTCTTACACAATATCAAATGCACCAGTAGGTTTCAAAAATTAGCAATTAAATTAGCAACTTGTGAATAGAAAATAGTCTAAAACTAGTGGTTTGGAGAGTGAAATGACACAAAACTATTAAAACTTCAAATTCTTTGGCATGATCATGTTTAATTCATTGAAACAAACTTGTATGCACATTTAATTTATGCTAAACAGTAGTGTATCCAAAATTCACTGATCCAAACTCGATTATGTGTCAATTTAAACAACTTCCACCAACCAATTTTAGATATCACTGACCAAATAAGTTTTGGACATTGAGTGTACTAAAAAAAAAACAAATAAGACTTGAGAAAGACACTAGAATCACACTTAAAGATGTTCAACAATGGTCTATACATTGAACCATTGCAAACAACAAAATAGACTCAAACAAGTGTAATGCAGATTGGTCAACTGCAATCTGGACTCTGTTGGAGTTTTCTTAATGCAACCAAGCTTTGCCTAAGTAATTCATTGATTTTATAGTATGCACCTGGTACTTGCTCAGATGTGTCACAAAGTTCAACTCTCATTCACTTGCAAATGAACACAAAGGCATATTACACTATTGCAGAAAAAAAAAATGAAAGTTGAATCTGATGTCAAACATCATGCACCTGAGCTCTCAATGAGTTTGTCATGGCTCCTATGGTGTGCAAACGAAGAACATTTGATCAGATTGTGCAGCCCAATCAAAACACGGTTTCAAACTAGAATTTATGATTTCAAACATAAAATGACTCAAAATAGTGGAATGAACCGATAAAAATGATGAAAGACGTACTGATTCAAGCATAGAACACTTAAACACAATAGATTACGAAAACCTAAAAACAAATACGAAGAGCTTTATGAATAAACAAACTCATAATAGCTCTTATAGGCATTTAATCGAACAATTCAAGCACAACAATAACATAATACTCAAGACAACACGGGAAACTCAATGATACGAAATTGAAGAAACTAAATCCAAAAACAAAACCGAAGAGTAAATCTCTAAAAAAAAAAGACAAATCAGAATAGATCAACACATATAATGGAAAATAAAAGTGAATAACGCGAAAAACAAAAAAAAGAAACACTTAGCTCTGTGTAGACGCGCCTAACTTAGGCTCTGAATACCACATGATGATGCACACTCTAGGGAGAAGATCGAACTTGAGTGATTTGGACTCCTTGAGGCATCCTTGATGTTGAATCACAGTGGAAGAAAAAAGGATTCAAAGTACATAAGTAGAAAACCCAAGGAGCAAAGGGAAAACACAAAACTGATTGCGAAATCACTAAAACCTTAGGTGAACTGATTAATCGGTGGGAATGTGGTAAAAAATGAATTAATCAGTGAAATAAATCATAACAAGGATTTAATCGGTGAAAAGGCAAAAACAAACGATGGGTCGAGGTAAAACCTAATGGAAGAGGTTTTCCAGGATTTGATCTTGCGAGGAATGGAGACAATGTGTTTCAGTGAAGGATCGGGTGAGGGAGAAGCTCAAAAGGTTTTGGAAAAGGAAGATGTGGGAGGTTTCGAGAGGCAAATCTGAATGAAGTGTGTCTCTGTGAGGACAAGGCTTCCAAAGAGAAATGCAAAATGGAGAAGCACGTATGATGAGGCATGAGAGGCAGCGTGAAACGTGTTAAGACCTCGACAAGTGTACCGAATCGTATCAAGTAATATAAAATGGTAAGACCAAGTATCGTATCCCATAAGACTCACGCCACTAGACAATTGTGTAATTACTTAACTGATTAAGACTGAAAAGCTCTTTTGTAGGTTTTTAAATGCAATAAAAATAAACATGATAACAAAATGTAAAATGTGATCAATTAGAGCAAAATAGAAGAGTGAATGGATGATATTGATAATATGATATAAGTATGTTGTTGGAATTTAGATTTCACCATCCTTACTTTCATGTATATAAGAATTCATCTTCTTTATTAAATTGTTAACGTCACTCCCTAAATTACTTAGAACCTGATCCCTTGCATCCCTAATAATTAATTTTGCATTACGAATAAAAGCTTAAGACAACCAAACATCATATCCTCATCCCTGGGAAATATTTCTTTTGGGATAAATTCTCTAGATCTAGGTTTCAGGGTATTCCCCAATAACAAAGAAGACCAAAAATCATGCTATGAGTGATCAAAACATAACAAGCATATAAAGCAAAGGAGAAAATCTCTAACAATTAATGAAAGAAGCATATAATAATTCAGAACAAATTCAAATACATGAGAGTTTAGAGGTTACATTTTCCCCCAACGACAAATGAGTTTATTTCTCCATTGTCATGTAGAAACTAGGTGTACAATGGAATGAAAGTTATATAGAAACCCTAGGAACTGAAGAGGAAAGCTCCCGCATCGAATTCTGCCTCCAAAGAGTCAAAAAGTGTGTTTCTGCGCTTCTGCCTCCAAAAGATGCAAACCCTAAAATGTACATGTCTTTAAATAGATTAGAAACCAAAGTCCAAGCCCACCACGCTGGCGCTCAGCGCCTCCACTTAGGGCAACCAAGCGAGCTTGCAAGAGGAATGGCGTTGAGGGCCCCAGAAAAGGGCAAGCAGGCGCTCTACGACATAAGTAGCTGGCGCTCAACGCCCCAAGGAGGGTAATCAGGCGCCCATGCGAGACACTTGGCATTGAGGGCCCCAGAAAAGGGCAACCAAGCGTCCTACGACCTTCTGTAGCCTTCTCTTCTGGTGCTTCTTTTGTCCTTTCTGGGTTCCAACTCCTTGATACTTCAACTCCTCTTCCAAATCATTCTAGTAATCTACAAAATGAAGGAAATTTAGTGATAATATCATCAAGTATAACTTCAACTCTCATATTCACATAATTAAACTAAAAATAAGAGATCAAGCAAGTTTCTAAGTCAAAAAGGGTTAATTTAGTATCAAAATTGAATCACAGATAACAATGAAATCAACCGTTATCAAAACGTTGACGCGTATGTGATAGTTGATGCAAGCTAGGCGGATGATGCTGATTAGTGATAGGGAGCTTTGGTGGAGCAGATAGAATATGATGGGAAATGAGAGAATGGCAATGTGAATAGAAGGTGGCTAGAGGAGATCCTTTAAGATTTTCTAACTTTGACTTTCAAGGTAGAATTGCTATGGAGTAATCTCTACAAAATGACAATTCATTATTCTCAAAAGTGATTTTACACAAGGTGCTTAGCATGCTTATAGGGATGAAAGTCCCACCTATGTCTACCATATGTTTAACACATTTTACACATGTTTATTGAAACACAAGAAATACTAGCAATAGATACTTGGGCTTGTGCCCAAGTCATCACAACACTTGACACAGATAGCACCACCACAAAAACCAAGTTATATACGTCCACACACTAGTTGCTTTAGCTTCCCCTTCGAGCATGTAACACCTGCAACAGAAAAAAGATGGGTTAGAGCGCCATGGAATCCATTACAAGCTTCATAGAATGAGTTAGACGTTTCACATAATCGATTCTAAACTCATGAAATCCATTCCACACATTCTAGAATCGATTACTCTATCCCATTAATCTGATATGAGTTTCCTGTAATCAATTCCATTTCATTTGTTACTTTGTGGAATATGTTTTAGGTGAAAGGAGATCATTTCCTCGTTCGCCTTCACCTTTATCTCCATGTTTAGGACAATGGAAGTTCTCGACAATGGGAACGGTGTTGGAAGCTTCATTAACATTGTCACAAGTGAACATTGTAACCCATGAACCATGCACACTCACCTGAAATAACTCTAAATAACACTTTTTTCCACCGCAACATTGATTTAATGCCTTAGCTTCTCCTTTAAGACGTTTGAAAACTTATACACTTAAGATAGAAAACTCCCAACACCACTTTGTGCTCCATAATAATTGAGTCAAATGAGGTTCTCCTTCTCCATGAAAGTTACTATACATTCACCAACCATATACCAACCACCTAGTGCATATTTAATAGCTTAATGAATGGTAAAAAATTTTGTACAAAGAAAAAGTGTCTTCATTAATCCCAACTGTATTATGTGTTGTGCTCAAGAATCTCGCAACTGACCAAAGAATAGAGGTATATGTGAAGGAAAAGAAAGAACTTCTCGTTACGGATAAAATAACCTAGGTAAAGTTAAAGTTAATGTTATTATTATTATTATTATTATTATTATTATTATTTGATATTATTATTATCACTATTTTATTTTATTATTTATTGTTGTTGTTATTATTATTATTATTACTATAACTATTATTGATAAAAACGAAAATATGTTTCTCACATTAATTGGTTCGAGGATGATGGGAATTGATTCCTTTCTTTACAAATGGAATTAATTACAACATGTAATGGAATCAGTTCCTTCTCTGTTTGATATACAAAAGTTGGATATAAGTAAAAAGAAAGTTGTTCTAGGATAAAAAGGGCTTTTCAGCCTAAATACCCCCAAATCCCAACAAATTAGCAAAGATTGGAAAAATGTTGAATCCCACAAATGATCACTTTCCCTCGCTTCCAAATACCTCAAAACGAACATAATTTATACCTCAAATCTGTCTGTGACCATCCTACTGAACAGTTAATCACCCACAGGCGAACACAATGTAGGGATTTTGATACGAGAAATTTAAGATATATGGAAGATATTCAGTAAATTTAAAAGAAATCACGTATTGTTTGTAAATAAGTCTCATAAAGTCATTCTTTATAATACGACTTCTTTATTTTATACTTTCTTTAAAATCTTTAAAAAAGTTGATGAATTATGATAAGCGAAAGAAGAATTTTTAGGAGGGGATAATGTGGATTAAATGAAAAATGCTATGTAAGCCAATAGAAAATGAGGTTTATACGTAAAGTTTATTGGTTCTATATTTAGAAACAAATGTAATGTTGTCTTCTCCAAAATAAATAATTGATGGATTTCTTTTTCAATTATTCTGTATATGAGTATCATATCATATGTTTGAATATAACATATTTTTGTTTCCACCATGTAACCATGGCTTAAATGCAAATGCAACAAAGAAATGTCCAATGCAAATTAAGAGATAGACAATTAGGAGTTTGTTCCTTTGGACACTTCTAACATATACAAATTTGTCACTTTGTTAATTTGCATTACCATAAATCTTTTACATTAAATTTCACATCTTTTCACTTTTAACATTACATGTAAAATGTTATGCATCCATTATACCCATTGAAATAAGGTTCTCCTTTAATTATAAAATGTGATCAACATTTGACAATGTCCTTATTAATAATTCAAATTTTAATAGGCACAATGCTAAAAAATTTGCAAGGATTATTATGCTCATCATAAATCGCTAGCTATCTCCTCACATGTCTCAAAGTAGGTCTTGCTTAGGCATAAATAGAATGTATGACCAGAATTCAAAATTTATGTCTTAGAATAATGTAAATTATCTTGAATGGCTAGCACTAGATGATCATCATTAGATGTTTAATCATTATATGTAAGGAAACCAAAGAATCTTTGTCCTTTTGCTTAGGATAATCTTTTTTCTAGGGACTTGACTTTATGCATTAATTATAGAATCTTTTTTATTGACTTTGTTTGTCTTACATTAGTGTAGAAAAGCCTTTATATATCGGTTAAAAAATTACAAAATCAAAATTGGGATTACCGACGGATATAATCCATCGGAAATAGCCAAAATTTGTTGATAAACCGACGATCACTTTTCTATCGGTAATACCCTTGTCAGTAATGGTTATCGACGGATCCTAACCTTCGATAATTATCGATGACCTTTTTCATCCGTAATTATCAAAGGAAAAAGTCCTCAGTAATTACCGAAGGATCAGGCTATCGATAATTACCGAAGGAAAAGGTCGTCGGTAATTTATCGAAAGAAAAGGTCGTCTTTAATTATCGAAAGAAAATATCATTGATAATTACCGAAGGAAATGACCATCAAAAAGTACTTGGCAGAATCAAGTGCCATTTATATTTGTTATCCAACTACATAATCAAACCTGCATAACATTTTCATATTCAAAGACAAACTTGCATAACATTTTCAAAGCATAGACAAACCTACATAATATGCATCCCACAATAATCCAATCACTGATGCAATAAATAATAACACATTAAACATTGATTTCCAAACTTAAGAACTTGTATTTGTAATAAAACATAAAACATAAAACATGTTCATCTAAACTAAGTACTATTGTATGTTTGTAACACATGGCGAAGTCTAAAAGATAAAATATAATGTTAGAAGAAGTATGTTCAGTAACAACAAAACTAATAATCTACATAATTATCATCTTGTTGTTCATCATCTTGCTGTTGTGAGGGTTGTTTCATTTGGAGACTCTTCATCAGGAATATCATATGCTTCTTATTCATCATGCCGACTAACAGCATGGTTGACCATCTCTTGCATATGCATAAATTGATCTATCTCGGTTGTATGTACAAAAGTGTTCAAAACTGAAGATTGTCTCTTTTCACGAGCAGTGAAGGTAGAAGGAATTTCTTCAGCATGAAATGTCTAAACTGTGTAATTTGGCATAAACCCTTTTTCATATAGGTGAACTTTGACCACCTCATCTTTCAAAATCCTTGTACATTCGCACTTGATGCATGAGCATCAAATTCCTCCATCAAGAGTATAATATCTATATCGTCGAACTGTCTATACAAACTTTTCAACTCCTTTGGAAAAAGCTTCCTTCAAACCTCTTTTTCCACTATAACGACAGTCATACATTTACACATAGTGGTTGAGGACTTCGGCCATGTTATGTGAAAAGCCAAAACAAGCAAAAACTTAGCCATAACAAAATATGTCCATGCGACATAAGTAATATACCTATTACTACTTAAGTCGAACATGGAAGTTCAACTTAGGATTATGAAGTATGATAATTTTTAATCTGTACAATAAGAAATGCCTTCAAGTGTCATCAAGGCAGTCAGAGAAATTGGTCATTCAATGTATTATAATTGTAGTATTGTTATATGGGAAGATAGTATGTAATTCCTTTACATGGGAATTTAGGTTAGTTTTTAGCTTTGTATTAGTATTCAAAAGTTATGTACATATTTTCTTCATAGTTCTAATTATTACTCTACTGAGATTTACATTTTAATACTTTTTAGCCTATTGTAGTTTCTAGTTTTAGGTCTTAGGTAATCATATTTTGAGTTTTAGGTACATGTTCCAATTTGAGTTGTTTCTTTGTTACATTTGACTATTTTAAAATTTTTAGGATATCATGTTTACATATTCTTAGGCTACTTTGGTACAATTTCCAATTTATCAGCTTTTTAGTAGAGTTTTTAAGGTTTTAAGTAGTCAAATCTTGAGTTTTTATACATTTTTAGTTTGAAGTTTTTTTTCTACATTTCTTTAGCGAATTTAAACTACAAAAAGTAGTTTCTTCTGTTTTTCGAATTTAGTTTACTTTTTACCTTTAAAATACTATTTTAGTTACTTTTTTTAGGTCTTAGGTAGTCATATTTTGAGTTTTAGGTACTTGTTCCAATTTGAGTTGTTTCTTAGCTACATTTGACTATTTTAAACTTGTTAGGATGTCATGTTTACATATTCTTAGGCTACTTTAGTACAATTTCCAATTTCTCACCTTTTTAGTGGAGTTTTTAAGGTTTTAAGTAGTCAAATCTTGAGTTTATTATACATTTTTAGTTTGAAGTTTATTTCTACATTTCTTTAGAGAATTTAAACTACAATGAAGTAGTTTGTTCTATTTATCGAATTAGCTTTCTTTTTACCTTTCTTTTACTATTTTAGATGCTAGTTTTAGGTCTCAAGTAGTCATATTTTGAGTTTTAGGTACTTGTTCCAATTTGAGTTGTTTCTTAGCTACATTTGACTGTTTTAAACTTGTTAGGATATCAAGTTTACATATTCTTAGGCTACTTTAGTACAATTTCTAATTTCTCACCTTTTTAGTAGAGTTTTTAAAGTTTTAAGTAGTCAAATCTAGAGTTTGTTATGCATTTTAAGTTTGAAGTTTATTTCTACATTTCTTTAGTGAGTTTAAACTTCAATGAAGTAGTTAGTTTTTAATTGCTGATTCTAGGATTAGTTAGTTGTTGTCCTGTTTTGACTAAGGTTTACCTTGCTTTCTAGGTTCATATAATAAACATTCTAACATTTCTATTTGATAACGGTCTAAAAACCGTTACTTTCATGCTTAAATTTGATCTTAAAACACAGCCTTTATGGCTTAGAATGAGCTTAAAATCAAGTAAAACACTTAGTTGAGTCATGTGAGAGTCAAAAGATGGTTTTAGAGATATTATGCTTGTTTTTANATTGTTTTGCANGGTTTTAAGGTGAATTGAAGATGGAAGTAAAGTAAGGTGGACTTAGACCCATGAAAGAAGAAGAAAAAGGATGAAAAGAAGGGTCAAATGAACCACTGAGCGCCAAAATGGACCTCTAAGAGTCCAGAGCGATCAAGGGCAAACCGCTCAGCGGCAAAATTGACCGCTGAGCGGTTTACTTAGGTGTCTGGGCGGTTGTCTGTTTTTATTAGCATAGATTCTGTAATCGTTATGTTATCTTTTTGGCTTATATATAGCCCCAGTGCGAATCAAAACATATTCTTTTGGCAGAGAGAAACGTCCAGAGCTATTCCACACACCTTGGATGCTTAGGCTCCAATCTACCAAGTTTAGGGTTATTTCTTCCATTCTTTCATTATATTTCATCTAGATTCAGCATGATTATGGTGAACTAAACCCTAGGTTGTTGGTGAATAATGTAATCTTTTGAAACTCTCATATATCCAAATTCTTATTTAGTTTATATGCTTGCATATGCTTAATTTATCAATTGTTGGGTTCCTTACCTGTATTTAATGCTTTTATCGTTTAACTCATTCGATAAATGTTGTTTGTCTTTATTGATACGAGAGCGTACAATAATGTCATGAACTGGGGGGAATTCCTTGATTAAGCAATACCACCCAGGGATAGGGGTAGGATGATCAATTGTATTTTGCTTTCGTTTATCATGCATTATTAATTACTAGGGGAGGCTAGGGATAGCAAGCCGATAATTATTAATAGGCTCTTTTCGCCAAGGGATTGGGTTAAGGGTAGACCAAGAAAGTTTGCATGACAATATGATAAATAAGCAAATTAAATAAGAAGAGTAGATATATGAGGGTGGATAAGATTAAATTGTACACTCCAACAACTCCATTCAACCATAGTTTCTTTAAGCCAATTGAATCATTGCATTTGCATGTTTACTTTTGTTCTTTGCATTCAAGTCTTAATTTAATTCTTTTCTGAAGTCTTACGCGATTGGTTTACATGAAAAGTAAGTCCTAAGAGTCCTTTGGGAAACGATACTTGGACTTACCCATTTTATATTACTTGATAAAGATCTGGTACACTTGCCAGGGACTTAAGAAGTTTTTGGCGCCTTGTCGGGGACTCGTGGTTAACTTATCTAGTACTGTAAACTGATTAACTTTGGCTTGATTTTATGTTTATTTTTAATTTTGTTCTAATAAATGTTTTCTAGGGTTTTGTGCCTAATGTTTGCAGGATGCAGTATGGACAAGAATTTGATTATATGGACACTCAATTCTACCAAAATAATTTCAACCACTGTTGGGAACCTCACTCATACATGGATCAAAGCCAATTTGGGCAAGCTGCCGAGCAACAAATTACTCCACGCAGGGATACCACAGATGACGAATTTTGTCAACGGATGACGGGTATGAATATGTCTTTCATCAGAAGTTTGGAGGAGATGCAACAACGTGAGGAGTTACGAGAATGTCAAAGACAACAATATCGTCCTTCACTTAAGGAAGTTGAGCGTTAAAGGCAACAATATTCTCCTACACTTGAAGAAAGAGAGAAGGAAGTTGAACAATGTCTTTGGTAGAAATAATCCTCTATGCCAAGAGAAACGTTGGGGGAAGTTGAACAACGTTGGCTGGAGGAAAATAAACAACATTAGCAGCAATTATCTCCATCAGAAAGCCGTGAAGAGACATTCCAACAAGTACTGCAGAATATTATTTACTTTTCAGAATACGATGACGCAAGATGTAAAAGGAAGGAGATAGAATTAGATTGCGTGACTGCATCTCTGAATAATTTTAGGGTTAGTACTGAAGGTAACCTTAGGGAAGAATGTCAAGCCATTATCTCTGAAAGTGATAAGTTTGTTGATGAGAAGAAAATAGAGATAGAGAGAGATGAAGAGGAAGAAGAAAAGTTGAGTGAGGGGGATAAAAATGATGATAAGGAAAAAGTAGTGGTTGATAGAAAAGAAAAAAAAAGAGAAAAATTGTGAAAATAAAGAAAGAAAGAAAAACGAAAAAGAGAAAGGTGAGGGAGGAGAAAAGTGAGAAAAAGAGTAAGAGAGGAAAGAAGAAAAGATCATATGAAAAACCCCTTCCTCATTCAAAAAAATATCATAGGAAGGAAAAGAAGGTCAAGTGCTTTATGGAGATCTTCAAGAAATTGGAGATTAAAGTTCCTATGGTTGAAACATGGAAACATGTTCTTGGTGTTCTCAACTTTATGAAGAAATTCAGCAGGAAGAAGAAAAAGAAAAGAATATCAAGCAAGGGGAGTATCAACACCTACTGATGGGTGTTTGAACTCTACCGGGTCAAGCTAGTGACATAAAAAGAGCAGTTACTGGGAGGCACCCTAGTGATCCAAGAACAATATTTTTGTACTTTAAATTTTTAAATCTTGGTGATGTAATCATGAACAATTTTTAAATTTTTGTGTATTGGGCAGCATCTACTGAGGGATGCTAATGATTTATGTATCTACTGAAGGATACAAGGTAAGCACACCTACTGAAGGGTGTTGGAAGGATAAGCACTTACTGATGAGTGCTAGGCAGGTTTGGGTCAGGCTCGTGACGTCAAACTAGCGCTACCTGGGAGGCAACCTAGTTGATTATATTGTTTTTAATCCTATGTTGAGTGCATTGTATGTTTAAATGTTGCATCTGAGAGGGGAAAGGCATATAATTGAAAAATTGAGGGTTGAAATTGAGTGCTACAAGGTGAGATTGCTCAAAAGCAAGCAAAGAAGAAGAAGGAAAAATTATCGCTGAGCGGTTGCAGTGTGTTTTGTCTCGGCTTTTCTTAAAAGCTGAGCGATTTTTGAAGCTTTTCACTTTGAAACTCTTCTTTGCATTTCGAGTTGGTGAAAGAGTTATATGTCAACGCCTTGCCCAGGGGAGGAATATCAGTTGGGAGGTATATGAGTTATGTGAGGGGACATTGATCAGCTACGATCCCGACACCATTAACACCTTCCTCGGGACTGAGTGGCAAGGAGAGTAGTGTAGGTATGCTGCTATATTAGGGGAGGCTAGGGATTATGAAGACATTGAGAGAGTAATGTGTATCCCTGGTCGACATTTTCAGAGAAATCGTAATGGAGCACCAGTTAACATCCTTAGGGAAAATTTGGTTCCCCTAGCCAAGTATTGGATGGCACTTACTCATGCCAACATACAGCCATGCTCTCATGTCTCCGACATCACTTTGCATCGGATTCTTGTCATCTACTGTCACCAGTGAAATTTTGAGTTGCACTACTACTGTGAGTAGCAGGAAACCATTGGGACATCCGTCCCTAATTACATACTTGTGCCAGCAGGCGGGAGTGGACACTGTAGTTCCACCCTATGAGAGGCCGAGGAGAGCTATTGATGCCTTCTATTTTCGTCAGTACTGTGGAGGAGATGAGCCAGCCGGAGTTGGTCCTAGGAGACGTCTTAGGAGGGCAGCAGCACATCAGGAGGACATACCTGTAGATGCACGGCGCAACAGCCTGAGCCTTTCCAGATGAGGGACATGTATATGTCCCTGATGGAGGCGAGGATGGAGTCTCTTCGCAGAGGGCAGGTGGCCACTGCTGAGATGATTATAGGACTGTACGACACGCCACCAGTGCACAGGTGGATTATGGACGAGTTCCATAGTGCAACGGCGTGGCTTCAGGGGAAGGCACAGGACAATGGGTCTGGAGAAGCTGGAGCCCCAGATGGACAGGATGATGACCAGGAGGATGATGGCTTTGAAGATGCCCAGGCTGGGGATGATTATGGCTCAAATGAGGATATGGATTGACATGGCATCTATTGATGGATGCCAGCACTTGGACAATGATTTTTCTTTTCCTTTTGTACTTTGAATTAGTAGTATAGGTTAAATTTTATTTTTGTTGGCTTGAACACTGATTCTGATGATGGTTTCATTTTATTGCATGATGAGTTATTTAATAATGATGATTGATTGTGGATAATGATTGAGAATGTGTGAATGCTGATATCCAGGTTAATGGTTCTTTAACTATGTGAACAGATGAGTAAGTGGTTTATGATTGTGATTTTGATGCTAAGCAGGATTCATGAATGAGAAGTGAGAAAGCATGATTGTGTGAGGTATTGAGATTCAGAGTTTTTATTGATGTATGCACTGTTCACAGGGAATCATGAATGGTATTGACTTAGTCTTGATAATTGATTGAATTGCATGTTATGATTAAGGTCGTGCTTGGAAACCCTTACTTAGCCAAATTTTCACCCAAAGTGTTTTAAATGATATACCCTTTTTGAACCTTGGCGTTAAACGGTATGAAAACCCTTGTTTGAATTGATTTACCTTGAGTTGGGTTGAGAATAATTGTATGTGTTGAAAAGGTTCAAGTTTGGGGTTGTATGGAGAAAGTGAAAGGCAAAAGAAAAAGCATTGAGTTCAAAAGTCGAAAAAATAAAAATGCATGAAAAAGAAAAGAAAAGGCATGTAAAGTGAGCCAATGTAAAAGGAAAAAGGGAAAAAGTTGGGAATGAGTGAGATTGGTTAAAAAGAGAGTATGCTTGAACTTTGAATGATGATTTAAACTCTCTAAACTCCAGGATTTTATATTCTAGAAAAACCAATTTTTCTTGATAGCCCAGCCTTATTACAAGCCTTGGAAAAAGTCCTTGTGATGACATTTGCATGTGAAGATTTTGATTTTTTTTAGTGAATGACAATATTGTTTTATGTGACATGTGAACAGTAGAGAGTATAGTGACCTCCTAAAAACTTGAGTGTTTGAGTGAAACACTTGCTTGGTGAGAATTGTTAAATCTATGTTTACATCTATGTTTAGTTGATTGATCATTCATAAACAAAAAATCTGTTGGAAAAAGATTGTTTATGTGAACTGAATTGGATTGAAAGCATGCATGCAACTTTATAGGATTCCACTGAAATCTGAATTGTATAAAAACTCGTTGTGAGAAAAAAGAATTTTGAAAAGTGTTTGAACTATTTGATGAAGAAGTGGAAAGCCAAGTTTTGTCTTGTTTGCTTGAGGACAGACAAAGTTCTAAGTTTGGAGTTGTGATAATGGTCTAAAAATCGTTATTTTCATGCTTAAATTTGATATTAAAACACACACCCTTTATGGCTTAGAATGAGCTTAAAATCAAGTAAAACACTTAGTTGAGTCATGTGAGAGTCAAAAGATGGTTTTAGAGATATTATGCTTGTTTTTACAATGTTTTGCAGGGTTTTAAGGTGAAATGAAGATGGAAGTAAAGTAAGGTGGACTTAGACCCATGAAAGAAGAAGAAAAAGGATGAAAATAAGGGTCAAATGAACTGGTGAGCGCCAGAATGGACCGTTGAGCGTCCAGAGCGATCAAGGGCAAATCGCTCAGCTGCAAAACTGACCGTTGAGCGGTTTACTTAGGCGCCTGGGCGGTTGTCTGTTATTATTAGCATAGATTCTGTAATCTTTTTGTTATCTTTTTGTCTTATATATAGCCCCAGTGCGAATCAAAACATATTCTTTTGGCAGAGAAAAACGTCCAAAGCTATTCCACACACCTTGGAGGAGGTTCCTTGGATGCTTAGGCTCCAATCTACCAAGTTTAGGGTTATTTCTTCCATTCTTTCATTATATTTCATCTAGATTCACCATGATTATGGTGAACTAAGCCCTAGGTTGTTGGGGAACAATGTAATCTTTTGAAACTCTCATATATCCAAATTCTTATTTAGCTTATATGCTTGCATATGCTTAATTTATTAATTGTTGGGTTCCTTACCTGTATTTAATATTTTTATCGTTTAACTCATTCGGTAAATGTTGTTTATCTTTATTGATACGGGAACGTACAATAATGTCATGAACTGGGGGGAATTCCTTGATTAAGCAATACCACCTAGGGATAGGGGTAGGACAATCAATTGTATTTTGCTTCCGTTTATCATGCATTATTAATTACTAGGGGAGGCTAGGGATAGCAAGCCGGTAATTAGTAATAGGCTCTTTTCGCCAAGGGATTGGATTAAGGGTAGACCAAGAAAGTTTGCATGACAATATGATAAATAAGCAAATTAAATAAGAAGAGTTGATATATGAGGGTGGATAAGATTAAATTGTAAACCCCAACAACTCCATTCAACCATAGTTTCTTTAAGCCAATTGAATCACTGCATTTGCATGTTTACTTTTGTTCTTTGCATTCAAGCCTTAATTTAATTCTTTTCTCAAGTCTTACGCGATTGGTTTACATGAAAAGTAAGGCCTAAGAGTCCTTTGGAAAACGATACTTGGACTTACCCATTTTATATTACTTGATAACGATCTTGTACACTTGCCAGGGACTTAACACTATTCAGTCCTTTCATATGCCTAGTCAACATCATGGTTTTATCACTTTATAAGCACATACACAACATAAATTGGCAACAATGCAGTATGACTTTCACAAACAGTTTGATTCTACAAAATTTCATTTCATAAAATGATACAACAAAGTAATTGGCTCAAAAAACGCAAAATGAAATGAACTCAACATAGAACTAATGCCAAGCATGATTGATTCACTCAAAAGCACTCAGAGAAAGGTCCTCATCACATAACTGTGCACAATTAATCTAGAAAGCTCCCCATGAGTAAGTTGGACAAGTTTCAGTACACAATTATTAATGTGAGAACTTGTTATTTAAATCAGAAATCTTGATTTATTGAGTTAAATTTTTTATTTCAGGGGTTGATTAATCAACAAAAACAAGGTATCCAAAGGAGGAAGTCCACTTCTGGTGAATCAACCAGATGATGCAAGTGAAGTAGGAAAAGCTGTAGCCAACAACTGCAGGACCGTGTCAACAGTTCTTGTTAATGCCCACATTGGTGACGAACTAAGTCAGCAAGTTTTTCTTAGAGTGCAAGCTACTTTGATTTGAAAGGAAAGTTGAAATTTCTGCTGGTAAGCTTAACTCACAACCGCACATTAGGACTTCTTCCAACTAAAATTATGCAACCTAAGGTGGGTTTTCGGTTTCCACTTTCATATTCCCAATGATGAAATTCTTAAGGTTTGAATAGTTGTACAAAAAGTTGAATAAGAATATATCCTCAAAGTTATTGAATGCAATGCAAAGAAATTCGATATATGTTAGTTGTTCAAGGAAGGGTGTCACATTCCCACTTAAGTAGTTATATATATATATATATATATATATATATATATATATATATATATATATATATATATATATATATATATATATATATATATATACAGTTTACTATGTCTTTAAACTTATTTATTTTTACAACTACCTTAAATTATGAGTGAATTTTA
The DNA here is from genome assembly GCF_000741045.1 of Vigna radiata var. radiata. Classification (NCBI taxonomy): domain Eukaryota; kingdom Viridiplantae; phylum Streptophyta; class Magnoliopsida; order Fabales; family Fabaceae; genus Vigna; species Vigna radiata. Next base: position 63,247 of record NW_014542036.1, read on the forward strand.
GGAACAAAGTATATGCAACAAAGTATAGTTATTAAAATCTTCTAATAATAATACACTTAAAGTATATGCTGCTAATGTATATGTATACTAGATTTGGAACAAGGACAAAAGGAATCACATAAATGATACATGTTCACCTTGATTTGGTAAAATTCCATTGATACATGCATTAGGTAGGACACGAGCTTCTAGTTTGCTTACATCAGAAAAAAAACTTCAACAAAGAATAAAAGAGATTATTTACCAACATTATTAGCTTGTACATACTACCGTAGAGCCACTACCCATGCTAAAGAGCTATTAGACCAACTACAGTTCTTTCACATAGTTGCATCCCTTTCCTTTGCTCAATGATTAGAGACTGAGAGAAAAAAGTTAGTATTTGAAGAACATAACTAGACGACAAAAGCTTATTCTCCACCACCCTCTTCCCCTTTTTTCTTTATGTGTTGTGATACCGCATAGGAGGAGTCAGAATGCAGAAAAGAAAGACAAAAATAGATGTTGACTACTTCCAACCTATTGTTTGCTCTCTCTTTTGCGTGTTGTTTGTCTGTCATATTGCTGACTCTAGCTAATTCCCATGCATTATGCACTTTCTAACTTATGTTTCCTTGCCTTTAAACTAATTTTCTTCTCTACATTAGTATGCATGTATTGTGAAAATTGGACTTGTAAACACTATTGTTCACAATGAGTCTTTACACGGATACAATTAATCTGAATAATTATTTACACCTATATGCTTAGAGCTAAGCAAATGATCTTCTTCCAAGGTCAAGATGGAGACTCTTTCAAATTTACATATTATTTCACCAGTTAGAACCTTAATCAAATTTAAGGTGACAGACTAATTTGGATTCTTGACCAAGTTAAGGATGTTTATCCATTATTCATGCACTCCAAATCTTAGCAACGTTTTGGACTTGATATGACAGTCCACTCCAAGCATGATTTAACATAGTTTATAGAAAGAGTACGGCCACATTATTGGATAGCACGATTCATGACCAAACAAGAATGTACAGACATGAAAACAGCCTTACTTTGAAAAATAGACTACAACCTCTAGGTGGTTCCAAATAACATTGTACAAGGTTCCTAGATTTTATGCTCTTAATAGGACCACATATAGCTTCTAACCAAGCTCAAAAACTCACGTCCTTCCTCCTCACTTTGACAAAACCAATGCAAGCAAAACCAACCACGACAGTGAACGAAGGAGGGAACCATGAAAGAGTGGTGAGATTGGGAAAACAAAGAGAGTGGCCTAGGGTTTCAGGCAAGGGTTTAGTTCAAGAGTGGTAAGATTAGGGACGAGAGAAAGAATAAACGTTTGTTGGGAAATCAAATCGCGAGAAGGAAAACTATAATTTTGTCCTCATTTCATCGAAGACTTTATCAACGGCCTATATCCGCTGATAAGTTAAATCAACAAGTCATTACAGACGACCTTATGGTCCGTCGATAATGCACTTTTATCGATGACCTAATGTCTTGTAGTGAAAGGACTGATAACGGTTTAAACATTATTTTTATACTTAAAATTTATATTAAATCACATCCTTTATGACTTAGAATTAGCTTGAAATCATGCATTTTTAAGTTAGAGAATAAGAGAGTCAAAGTGGGTTTTCTAGGTCTTATGCTTGGTTTCCCTTGTTTTGACAGGATTTATCAGGAGTTTGGTGAAGGAAAGGAAAGAAGAGAAGTGTTGGATGCAAAAAAGGTGGAAGATTGAAGAAAACTAGAATCGCAGCCACCGCGGGGCGGTGAAATCACCGTCGGGCGATGTGACCTTCAATGCATCCACTGCCATGCGCTTAAGGGGCACCACCAAGAGGTGAAGTCAAGTACCGCACTCACTGTCGGGTGGCGCTATCCACCACCAGGCAGTGGAATCTTCAATGGCTTATCTGGAGGATGCTCAAGTGGTAGTGCTGAGGGGTGGACCAAGTGCCGCGCCTACCGTCGGGCAGTGGAAACCACCGTTGGGTGGTGTACTAGTGGGCCTGGGCAAAAATTCTATTACTTTTCTGTACTATATATAGACCTAGACAAACCAGAAGGGGTATCTTTTGATGGCTTAAGCACAGAAACACGTGTTTCACCCCTTTGGGGGCAGATTTGGAGATTTGACAACTCTCCTTTTCTTTTTCTAGGGTTTCTATCTCTTTCATTCCATTGTACACCTAGTTCTTCCATGACAATGGAGAATTAATCTCATTTGTTATTAGGGAAGATGTAACCTCTAAACTCTCTTGCATTTGAATTGATTATTATTACATATATGTTTTCTTTCATTAATTGTTAGAGATATTCTTCTTTTATGTATGGCATAAATCTTATGATTTGTAAGTATCATGAGGAGATATCGCACTCTTAGGGTTTGGTGGATTTGGGGAAGGTGACAGCTCTCCTCTTCTCTCCTTAAGATTGGTATCATGAGATATGTACAAATCATGATCTGGGGAATTCTCTCAGGAGCAATATTACCTAGACGTAGGGATAGGAGGCCCGATTGACTTTAAGTTTCTATGCCAATGAAATGCATGAATAATTGCTAGGGAGACTAAACATAGTAAACTAGTAATTATGAGTAGGCTCTTTTCACCAAGACCTCGGGTTTAAAGTAAATTAGAAAGTGGAATTGACATTAATGAAGAAGATGAATTTGTTTATGCATGAGAGTGATTAGGTGAAATCTAAACCCTAATAAGATATTCATCTCATATTATCAACATCATCCATTCCCTTTTGTGTTTAGCCTCAATTGATCAAATTGCATGCATATTTACTTTTATTGTTTTGCATTCAAAAACCCAAAAATATTGTTCTTATAGTCTCGATTGGCTAAGCAAAAGCACAAATGTTTAGTGTCGTGAGTCTCTTGGAAAAACAATACTTAGTCTTACCACTTATTATTACTTGATACGATCTAGTACACTTGTCAGAGTGTTAACAAGGACTTTTTATACCGATTCTGAAATCGGTATAAAAGTAAAGGGTATAAAAAATATTGAATTTTTATACTGGCTTCAGAGCTAGTATAGAAAGTGTCACTTTTCATACCAGTTAAAGGTACAAATTGCATAGAGAAAATCTCTTCTAATTTTGCTCGATGCAATGGTAATTGTGCTTAACAAGTAGTTTTCGTCAGTGCTGAAAATTCAACAAGTGTTCTATAAGTGACTCCCAAAACGTTCTAGAATGGAACCACAGATGATGGTGATTTTCAAGAGACAGGGGAGTTCATATAGCAAGGCACCTCTAGCCTCTGCTAATGGGCAATGGGGAACGACATTATAGAGAACTACATCTTCAATTATGGCTCACCGGAGATGAAGATGTGATGTTAGAGAATTTGAACTGCAAATTAGAGAATGAGAATGAGCAAGACTCTCGTAAGAGGGAAAGGATCACTGAGGGTATAAATCCATGGTTGCAAGCTCGCCAGCGACGTTGCTCAAAGGTCTGTGGAAGTTTAAATCCATGGTGTAGGGAGTCTGAATTGGGTAAGAAGGTGCTCTCGCATGCTTGGAGTGTCAATGGAAGGAGAAGGTGCTCACACGGGGTGTTATTGCTAAGGTTTGGAAAGTTTATAATTTTAGTGTATCTTAATTTGATATATATATATATATATATATATATATATATATATATATATATATATAAAGAAATTACTTTCTATAAGTTATAACTAGAATCGGTATAGAAAGTTTTCTTATTTATTATAAAAATGTCATTGTGTCCATTTTCTATAAAAGTTTTAATTACAACCGATATAAAAAGTTTTCTTATTTATTACATAAGTGTCACTGTGTTCATTTTTTTATATCAGTTATAACTAGAATTGGTAGAGAAAATTTTCATCTTTATTACAAACATGTCACCTCGTTTCTTTCTCTCCTTGTTACAATTACAATCGATATCAAAAGTGTTATCTTATTTACAATTATGTCATTGTGCCACTTTTTATATTTAGGAAATTACAACCGGTACAAATAGTTACTATAAAAGTATATTTTGCACCAGTGTTAATTTTTTTTTCTTGTTCTTTTGTTGCCATGTTGTCAATCTAACAAAAACTATTTCATCATCATTATAATAGTCTTGTGTTGAAATTTCCTGTCATAAAGACATTATTTCACCTCTTACAAAAATAATATAGTAAGTTACCAACAAAATATTCATCATATAACCTTTCCTTTTCCTACCATTTCATCATCACCCATCCTTTTTCTTGTCATTCTACCATTCTTTCTTTCCTTTTTTTTTTCTTCACTCTTAAGTATTATGTTCAGTATATATATATATATATATATATATATATATATATATATATATATATATATATATATATATATATATATATATATATATATAT
>NW_014542036.1:67744-74647 GCF_000741045.1 Vigna radiata var. radiata
TATATATATATATATATATATATATATATATATATATATATATATATAATATATTTCTCTTTAAATTTGCTAAAACATCGTTAAAGAACAAATTAATGATAAAAATACAAAGTTTCAAAATAAATAGTATTTTAGTTCTGATAACAGACTCTAATATTACTGGATTAACAAACTTGAAGTTTAAACATAAATATATTTTATATAAATAATTCATATGTGAATAATAAAAAAGAATGCAGAAGGAAAAACACTTAAAGCTTTTGCTATAAAGTTCACATTGACACACACAATACATGAAAGTTCCTAAGAAACACGTGAGGAATACGTTGGACAATCTCAAAGGGATAAGCGGATAAGGGGGCTGAAATCTTCAAAACTCATCCATTACTTAAAAAAAAATTATTTTTTTAGTACTTTTTAGGCATTTTCTAAATTTTATTCATTTAGTTTACATATATACTTGTCAAAAAATTCTAAAAGTTTTGGGTTGTATTTTCTTATACAAAATAGAGATTTATCAAACCTTTACATCTTAGATATTTCATACTTTTATTTTTTTAAAAAAATCATTTTATGATTTTTTTTTCATTTTGTATAGTATTATCATTTTACTTATTTTGTATATGTAAATGAATATTGATATTTATCTATGCTTCGTATTTTTATTATAAGCTAAAACAAATTAAACTTAAAATAACACCAAAAATTTACATTGGTTTATGCATTAGATGACATAAATTTACATCATAATTTTTGTTCAACATAAATTTATATCCCTCATTTTTACATCATAAACTTAATAAACATAATCGAATCCTAAATATTGGACATATCTCTTTTATCTAGTGCAAAAATACTGTTTAACATCGATTAATTTGGGCTTTTAACGTCACTTTCACAATCGACGTCTAAATGGGTGACGTCTATGGGACGTCAAAATTCGTCAGAACCGACGTCCATATAAACGACAGTTAACGATATCCACCGACATCTATATAGACGTCTGCTTATACTCACACCGACGTCGAATTACTCTATATAGATGTCCACCTATGATTAAACCGACGTTAACTTGAATATATAAAGAGATTTAAAATGACACTAATCGACGTCTATGTTGTTATAGACGTTGGGCATGGATTTAACCGACGTCTAACAACGACTTTGTGTTTTAGTGCAGTTTTGATCCAGACTTTCGGTAGCATTGTGCAACACTCTCCTCTCACTAGTTTCCCAACAAAAAAAGCTTGCGTCTTTTGAATCTTCTAGTGCTTTCAACCCAAAACCGAACCTCGGTCCATGGCTACTTCCAATTATTCAACCGCAACAGAAAAAAATTACGGTGTCGAGAAGTAGACAAGGACCCAAGTTCCATTTTGGGTCGGAAGAACTAGAAAACTCAAAAGATCGCCACTCTTTAAGTGAGGAAACTAGCAAAGGGAGAATGTTGCACTGTGTTGCCGAAAGAATGGATCAAAACTACACTAAAACACAACACAAAAAAATTTTTAATCAGTTGAACAACAAGATAATTGAGAAAAAACTAAAGAAAGTTTAAACGGTAAGCATAAGAAAAACCACGCACCTGGGATGAAGAGAGAAAAAGGAGAGGACGAAGACAATGACGTTATGAAAAAATACAATGCAATGTCGGAAGAGATAAAAAGTAGAGGTGCGCAAGGGAGTAAAAGAAGAGGAGAACCAGAGATAAAGGAGAAGAGATGAAGACGCGATCAGAAACTGAGTGGTTAGAAGGGTCTGCGGTTTATTTAAAATGAAATTGGGCGTCGGTTGCGCCAGAAACCGACGTCTATAGACGTCAGTGTTTGATCGGGATCCGACGTCTATTCTTCTTAAAGAAGTTGAAAAGATTGACGCTTGATTTCCTGTCAGGGTAATTCACGTCGGTGCCCCTCCTAGCCGACGTCTAAAACCCTTAAATTTGGTGAAAATAATCAATTACAGGAACGTAGACGTCGATTACGTTCCAAACCGACATCTAAATTGAAGGATTTTTGTCTTCCCGCCTTCCAGATAGGCCTTAGACGTCGTCGTTTGACTACGTGACATCTAAGTGCCTAGGAATTTGGTGAACAACATTAATTGTAGCCCTAGTCGACGTGCTTGTTCAGGGGATCTGACGTCTATTCCTCGTCTGAAGCTGAACCGTTTGACGTTTGATTTCCTGTCAGAGACTGGAACATCGGTGCCCTTTCCTAGACGACGTCAAATTGTCTGTCTTATCATGTCATAGACGTCGCCTAACATCGAAACGGACGTCTAGTTTACCAATATATTTACGATAATGCCACCGTGCAATAATAGACGTCGATTTATCACGAAACCGACGTCTGATGGATGACATTAAACAACATTTTTGCACTAGTGTAGTAAATGTATTCCGAATTATGAGATTTTATAAGAATTGGTGTAAAGATATATAATCATCGCAATCCTTTTTATCCAAAATTAAGTTTTGTCGCTCTAAAGATATATAATCATTTAGTATATTTGTCAAAAAGAGTTATTCATTGTTAAAGAAGGAAAAGGAAAACTTGATTGAGTGAAGAACCGACAAAAACATATATGCTTCCATGCAAAAGGTAGTTGAAAAGTAGGGAATGAGGATTTTAAAAACAAGCCAATAGACTCACCCGCCCCGCTTTATTACCTTTAAAAATATGTTTTAAAATGCTATCATTTAATAAAGGAAAATGATATTTTAACACCATTTTTTGACACCATTTTGACACTGCACATGTGTCAAAATGTGATTGGACGATTTCAAATTAAAAAAGTTGAGGTAGGGGTATATTTGGAAGAGAAAAATCAAAGTTTGCTTTTTTAATTTAAAATCGTCCAACCACATTTTGACACGTGTGCAGTGTCAAAATGGTGTAAAAAAAAGGTGTTAAAATATCATTTTCCTTTAATAAACTAATTCTTAGGTGTGATATATGCGAAATCAACAAAGTAAAATCATAAACAAACTAAACCAATTCCTTTATTGGGAGGTCACACATAAATCTCCACACATGGTAAGATATTGTCCGCTTTGAGTCAAACTTTCACGGATTTGCTTTTAACACCACTCCAAAAGGTTTCTTACTATTGGAGGTATCTATGTGTATATAAACCCTTGACCAACCATTCTTTTACTCAATGTGAGACTTTATTTGCACTCCAACATCCCTCTTAACCCTTCTAACATCTAATTGAACATGGTTTCCCCTCAAACTAGTTAATATATCCTAATCCAAATATGATTACTCTACATCTAATACAAGTTTACCAGTTCACCACAAAAACAATCCAATTACTTTCAGTCCAACCATCTAATATCAAATTCAATTACTTTCAGTCCAACCATCTAATATCAAATTCAAGAGAAATACAATATACATGAATCCAAATCAACAAATTCAAATCACAATAATTATGAATTAGTTTCTCTTACTAGATGTTTGATTCTCAAACAAAGTAGCTCTACATTGGAAGAATTGAAAATGCCCAAAACTTTTGAGCTATACAACTTTACTTCAATCAAAATATGTTTTAGAAACTAAATCAGCTAAGAGAATATCATTCTCTAACCTCAGATCATCGTATAAAAATATTTCACATGTCATTTATTAAAAATAATACCTTACATAATTTTCATAAAATTTAAAAATGAAATCATTATGATTTAATTTAAAAATAAAATATTTTTTATAAAAAATTAAAAATTTAAGACATATTTAACCATTTACATATATGCACATATAAAAATAAATACAAGTTATGTGACTGCAAATGGATAAGTTAGTGTGTCGCGTCATACCCCACCTTGTCATGCAAAATTTGGAACAGCGAAAACAAATGTTTCCCACGTGACAACAATGTCGAACTAGTTGCATTCGATTTTTTTTATCACATGTCGGCACAGCTAATTTCGTGTCCAACTTCACCGTACCAATTAGAAAGATATAGATACGTATAATTTTTTGTTATCGACATAAATACGACATAATATACGCTATTATTTCATTGATCAAATGATAAATTAATACTTACATAGTATATATTGTTTCTAAAAGTTACAAGTACTCTCATGCATTTTATTTTTTCTGATATTGTAAACAGTTTCGAAATTACAATCCTCAAAAATAAAATGAATAAATAAATAATAAAGTGCAAATGTTAACAAGACAGGTAAAGGCTGGTATATTACATCTCATATATATAAAATTTAGTTTATAAAAATTATTTTTTATTTTTTCTTCTCAAAATACTTCGAAACTTAATTAAATTTTTTTTATGAAAATTTACAAAAATGGTTTGAATATTTGTAAGAAATTAAAATTTAAACAATGATAAAATAAATTTAAAATAAAATAATTTTTTGATATATATTTATATTAAAAATACGAATTCTGTTAAAGAAAAATACTTCAATCGTTATACATGTAGTTATTTTGAAATATAAAGATTGAAACATTTTTTGTTCATTGATTAATTTTCAAGACAACTTAATTTATATAAAAAATCTAAAACATTTACTGTGTGTGCTCTTTAAACCCTCTAAATCTAATTTATAGAAATATTTTTCCTTGCCTACTATACATATATAGAAGCTAAGTGCCAAAATAAAATATATAGAAGTTTTGTTTGTTTGTTTATAATTGTTTATCCATATAAAAGTGGAATAGCAGCTTGTGGAGATAAAAAAGCGCGTTGTGTTCTGCCGACTTATATATTAAGCTACTAAAAGCTCTATTCATCTAAGTGGGACGCTTTCATTCGTTCTTAAAATAACCTTCAAAATTCAACTTATGTTTCTTTGATCACATGTTAGTAAATCAATCATATATTATTTACATGTTTTATATAATCTTTATCACGAATTAAGAATTATTATTTTTCGTTATATCTTAAATATAACCTATATAAATTTAGATTCATTACAATGTTAATCATAAATATAATATTTTAAGATATTTAGATAGTTTTTTGTCCACGTATTTATTTTTATATTATATATTTTGTTTATTTAATTTCATATGAACATCCATTTGATGCAAAACTCTTTCTTCATTATTATTCTCATCTTAACTGTAAGGACCCCATAACTTATAAGGCTATTGGGCCTCTGAAAGGGCAGCTAGGCCCATCAGACCAAGGCACTAGGGCCTTTGGAGGACTTAGCCAAAAGTCAGAAACTTCATTCTTCCCATTTTCCCTTCTCTCTCTAGAAACTCCAAAACCCTAACCCTAATTTTCCTCTGCCTTCTCTCTACAGTTTCAGAAGATTGAACCGTTCAATCTCTGAGTTCTTGCTATCAAATTGTTCCTGGTGCAGAGAGCTTCCATTCCAACCGAACATTTCCCCGTTCCGCACGGTGAGTAGATTTTCCCTCTTTCTCTTCTCTGTTCTTGCCCTAAAATTCATTTTTTTATTCCATGAGTCTTGCGTAATTTTATTCTATCATTTTAAAATTTTTCCAGCTCAAAGAGCTAAACTCCATCACCTATTTGGTGATTCGCAGTTTCTCACTTGTGCCCTAATTGTTGGAGCACTATAGGAGCGTGTGGAGTGAGCTTATTGTTCACTGTTTCCAGGTAAGGGGAGCTATTATATAAAATATGTAATTCTCTTTGTATTTATTCTTGAACTGATACAAGTGTATGTGACTGTGAATCTGTTTTATTGATTATTTGATTGTTTTATGTGACTGTGAAGTGCTCTGAAAAAGGGGTGCCTGTTGGAATTGTTATGTCTTATACTGCTTTCGTTTGAGGCTCTGTAATTGGTTTTGATGAGCCTAATCCGTTTCTTGTCATTGTCATACTGATTGGTTGATTTAAATGAGTATGGGACTGAACTGGCTCGGTTTGATTAAATGGGCAGTGAAATTTTGATATATTGAAGTTGTCTTGGGTTTTTGGAAATCCTGTTGCTCTATTATTTTGATGAGGGACTTGGGTTGTGTAGAACTAGGTCTGTGAGTGGAAGTGAGGCACTGGTTTAAGGGAAGGGAGGTCTAGAAAACAGTACAGTGATCATAATACCTTAAGAGAGTCAAACTCAGAGTGTTTAGGATGCCTTCTTTGTTGGTAGGATAGAGGGAACCTAAAAACCAGAGTTGGCACGTCACTAATCATAGAGCAGCCCTGGCCTGGTCCAGTACGTTGTGACTAGTCATACGTGTTGGTGACGAAGGTGAGTCCCCTGCGGTGGACATCTGTTCCCACTCCGTTGACCAATTGGGGTATGAGAAGGTGGGAGAGAGTAGAACCCTTAGGCAAAGGATCAGTGGCTTAAATTGATTTTATTTATTATGGGAGGAGGGAACTAGCATAGTGAATTTGTGTGTCTGGGGTATCGGGGGTGTTTGGGCTGTTTAGTTAACTTAGATTAGTGAAATGGAACCTGTGTGAGGCGTAAAATTGAGCTAGAACACATTAAAAATGGAAGAATTGAAGTAGGACTCCTAAGTCTTAGGAATGAATGTTTTAGAGTTAAATTCACACCTAGGTCAGCTTATAATCACTATAAGAATAGTTTAAATTGGTTAAACATGTTTCATATCAATATTAGTGTTACAGAATTTAAATTGAACAATTGGATATGTCTAATATGTACTAAAACCAGAAAAATCAAGTTGCTGTCAAAAACTGATGAGAATAATCGATTATCTCACTTGATAATCGATTATTCTTGTCAGAACTTCATATTTTCTTCACATTCCTCGTAAATAATCGATTATCACATGTGATAATCGATTATCATAGGTAATAATCGATTATCATATGTAATAATCGATTATTGTTGTCGAAAAATCATACAGGACAGTTTTGGGTGGTTTTCGGGGTTCCGGGTATCATTTTTGGACGTTCCTTAGGTCGTTCTGGGGGTTTTTG
>NW_014542036.1:74652-95837 GCF_000741045.1 Vigna radiata var. radiata
CTTAGGTCGTTCTGGGGGTTTTTGACCCTTCCGGAACTATTGGTGATGGTTTCAAAGTTGTTTCGCATGTCTAAGTATGAGTTTAAGGGGTATTGGGTTATTTAGTGGTTCTCCTTGAACTGTTATTGACTGTTAATGTATATGAGATGNTTGCTATTGGTGGGGTATTAATTGAGGTTCTTGTTACTGTTATGTGGAGCTTGACTAAGTAATTGTATGGTGGTGCAAACATATAAGTTCTCAATATTTAAGTTATAATTCAAGTTGTATAACATGTTCTATAAGTTCAAGATCTCTTGGTGAGATCTTTAGTGTTTTAAAATGAAAGTAGGGGCTCAGCCTTGGGAGTCATTCTGACGCTTCAATGGTCAATCAAACTCACTTAGAGAGATTGAACCATGTGGTGAGAAGTAGCAGGAGGTCCTTAGTCTTGTGGGCTCCTAGTATGCCTCAAGGCGCGGAACGGACTAACCTCGTGAGTGTGGCAGGGTGGGGAACCCAAGTTTCATAAGTCACCACGGGTGCACGACTCGCCATAGCCCGACTCTCATTTTAAAGTCCGGACGAGTCAAGTCTAGAAATTCACATGCTTAGGTTGTATTATTAAACTGTTTGTTAAGAATTATTATTGTATGATACATGCTTAATCTCAGTTGTATGATTTTATATAATTAGCTCACCCTTGTTTGTTTGTTGGTTGATTTGTATGTGTGTGTTTTTTCCTGTTGCGATGATCATCCATTTATGGATGTGAGCAGAGGAGAATGAGGTATCTGTGGAGGACGTCCTGGAGGAGAACGAAGACATTGCTGTTGTTTAGCTTTTAGGACTTTCTTATGCTATTATTATTTTTATGTCCTGTATTTTGAGACACTTTTATTTCCACGTTTTTTTTTTTAATTTCCTCTAAATTTTCTGGATTACTGTAATCCTAACTTTAGTACTCTAAATACTCTCTAACTGCTTTCTTTATCATAGATGATGGCGTCTTTAATTTATATGCATGACGTATATTATTGGGATGTCACATTAACTCCAACATTTACATTTATAAATTAATCAAGGATGTTAAACATTTAGCAAAACTCTTTTTCACTATATAAATTATTGATAAGAAAAAAAAGATGGACATTTTTTCTTTTAATATTGAAAATTTAAATAATGCTTAGATTTAATATATGTATTGAAGATATAAGAATTAAGAGTTTAGTTATTGAATATGTTAATAAATCAAGAATTAAATATATAAACTAGAGCTCTCAAAACGGGTAACCTGATTCGACCCGGCCCGGTCCACCACGGGTTGGTCACTTAGTGAGGCAATCCAACCCGGCTCATTTATTAACGAGCCAGAAAAACTTGAACTCGGCCCGACCCACCACGGGTTGGTGGGTAAACGGGTTGGCTCACTAGCCCATTTAATTACATTTTTTTAAAATAAAAAAAAATACAAAGTTTCTGTAATTTAAATTTAAAATATTTTTACTCATAAAAAATTATGTTAAAGACAATTCAAAATAATAATAAAAAATACAATATAATACAAATGTCATTAAAAAACAAACACAAAAAACATACAGATAAGTTTTTTATATTCATTATTTTTTGTTCTTGTTGTAACCCTTAACCCTTGTTCTTGTTGTCTTCAAATTCACTAATAAAGATTTTCCTAATATCAGAACAGTTCCGACAATTAATAAAAAAATATTAGTAAAAAAAAAGAGAACCAATACTCAACAACATCAACAAAAAATTAATAGTTTAATCTGGAACATAATTTCCAAAACTCAAAGATATCAAAAAGAGCTTGTTCAAATAATGTATACTCAAATTGTTTAAATAAAATGAACAAAATCTGATACAAGCATGTCAGAACATGAAAAAATCATTCCATGTCTTCAAATCCCCCAGAACAAAAAACAAATTCGCAATCTGCTATTTTTGTCATTATAGGGTTTTTGAAAAAAAAAAGAAAGAGAAGTGAGAAAACAAAAATGTGGAGAAAAGAGAAGAAAAAAGGAAGGGTGTTTTACCTGCTCCTTGAAGAATTTCAGTGAAGTGAGGGTGAAAGCACCGTTAAATGAGAGCAAGTACCATGAGAGAGAGTAATTTGTGAGAGCACAGGTTACTTTTTTGGTATACACAGTGAGCGAAGAAAGTATTTTAATTTTTAGGGTTTCATAAATAAAATAATAAATTAAAAAAATAAAATTAGGTAGGTGGGTTGGTGGGCCAACCCGACTCACCACAGGTTCAATCCGCATGAGCAGGGTCTAAATGAGTCGGGTTGAAATTTGACCCGCATATTAGTGGGTTGTATTTTTCAAACCCAACTCGGCCCGAACCCGTGACGAGTCGGGTTGGCTCACGGGTTGTGACCCATTTTGACGACTCTAATATAAGCCCAATCAACACGATACTTATGGAAAGTTTTATTTTTCATAAAGAAATTTATGATAATCGATTATCAATAGTGATAATCGATTATATAAATAAAATTCAATTTTTCACAAATTATGTAATAATCGATTATCCATTTTTAATAATCGGTTACCACATCCAGAAAATGTTTATAGAAAAGTTTTTGTAGTAATCAATTATAAATTTTGATAATCCATTATAGATCACAAGACTTTACTTTTCAGTTTTTTAATCTAATTTCGAAAATGACTTCTATAAATAAAGTGGTAGGCTTTTATTTAAAACATACAAAAGTTAGAGGTCCAAGTAATTGAGAAATCTATGTGGAAAGACTTTGAAAAACCTAGTGTGGGTAGAGTGATTTCACCAAGTGGATTCTTATATGATTGAGTAGCTGGTATTGATAGAAGTTGTTCATCCTTTGTGTGATTCAAATGAGGTTTATTCCTGTTGAATTTTAGGAACGTGTTTTATCATCTCTTATATTATTCAAGAAACATGTCTTATTTTTTGTGGGACTCAAAAAAGATGTTCATTCATTACAGATTTTGAGGGAGGTGTCTTTCATTTCTTAGTTTTAAGAGAAATGTTTTTTATACTTTTAATTATATTCTCTATGATTGTAAGTACTAGTTTATTTTTATGATTGGTTAATTTCTAACAACTGCACATAGATTTTTTAATTTAAATTATTATAAAATTACTTCTAACTTTTTTTTCCTACTTTATTTATCTACTATTATCTTAAATCTTAAAGATATCATCTTTATTATTAAGTCAACTTTAAAAAAGAGATTTTTTTTCAAAAAGCACAGTCTTATTAACAAACCAATTCATCCTCTCTCTCTCTCTTAATTTTGCCCCAAACATAATTATTTAACTACAAAATTTTAATAGAAATAAATTGTTTATGTTCTTCAAATTATCATAAAATTTTATAATGTATTTTGACTACTGTAGTTTCATGTTGTTAAATCATGTGTATATGTTGTATAACTTCCTCATCATTCATCAAGATAATATATTGTTAATTTTTTTTATTTATTATTAAAATATTATCCACATATAATATACTTTTATTTCATCTTCACATAAAGTGTTTAAATATAATATGCTAATTATTTGTCAACCTTAAGGATTTCATGATTTTGAAAAATACTTCAAAGTGAAAAAAAAATTCCTAAAATTTTGATAATTATATTTTAACATAGATATTTTAATATTAAAGGTGGCTTATAGTTAAACAAAATAGTTTTCATGTCTAATACAAACTATTTTATATTAGTGCATCTTTCACCTCTTTATATATATATATATATATATATATATATATATATATATATATATATATATATATATATATATATATATGAGACAAACAAATAAATTAAAGATACATACTATTCAAACATTAAATAACATTTTAGTCTTAAAAAAATTAAAATATCAATTTGTATAATTAAAAATGATAAATAATTACAAGAAAAAAAAGTTAAAAAAAAAAAGGAGAGATGCTCCCTACAGTGCACCTCACCTTTTTCTTCCTACACCTCGAAATTTACATTTTTCTCCTTCGTTTAATAAAAGTTAAAACACTTAATAATTTCTTAATGATATCTTAATGGGAGGAAAACGCTATCAAAGATTCTCATGAAGCAACTCTAATCCATACTCTATATAAACTGATAAATTATATGAATATGCAATAAATCCTTAGATGACAAAGTTTTCAAAAGTTTGATGCTGTAAAATCCCACACAATTCATATACATGCATACAACAACTAGTTGTGGGAAACTCACCATAAAGAAGGAAAAATGGAACTTTTGAACACCTGTCAACAAAATATGTTGTTGGACCAAATGCAGGAGTTAATAGGCTAATGCAGAAGAACACAACATGGGCAACACTTTGTTTTAGGATAATGCACAAGAACATAGCATGGGTAGCTTCGAGCCAACCGCAACTCAGAGCACTTTGCCAAGCGCGACGAGCACCAACGCATCTCCACTACTATGCCGCACCTCGCGAAATTAGCAACAACTGTCGCACCTTCCAAGTGCGGCTCCCCTCAACTACACCTCCCCTCAACTGCACCTCCCAAGTACGGTTTTGCACTTGCACCCCCAAAAGCAACAGCCGCACCTCCCAAGTGCGGCTCTCCTCAATCGCATGACCAAGCATGTTCCTAAGTGATCACTGTGCACCTCTACCCACATCTGAACCCAGAACAACCAACCTCAACCCCAACCCCAACCCCAACCCCAAATTAATCTCAAACAGTCAATCCCAAACAGCAAGCAGTAACAACATAGGGAGGTGCTTTGACTAAGAATGAGCTTTTTTAAATTTTAAAATATTCCTCTGGATTAAATTTGGAAATGTAAAAATAATAGGAGGTACAAGACGAAGGCAATGAGGTGTAGGGAGAAACACTAAAAAAAAAGAACATTTTGATGGAAAAAAAAACAAGGTTTCAAAACACAAACTATTGTCTTATAAAAGAATTGAAACTCCTATTATTTTTTAGCCTTCAATTTGAAGAAATGAAAAAGTGATTCTAAAATTAAACATTTGTTTTTCTTAACCTTGATTAAAAACTTATTTTAATTTGTCGAGTTTCACAATTAGAAGTTAGGACTATGAATAATTTTAATACAATTATTTACTTTAACCTTAAAAATGTATTTAATGACAAAATGGTAATGAATCTTTGAACTGCAAGTAAAACAATATTTCAAATATGATGATTAATCCTTATACTATCTCAATAACTTGAAATCGTAACACAACACTTAAAAATGAGGTAAAAACGTTTTGTCATTACGATGCTTAATTCTCTAACTATTTTAAAACGTAATCAAATTTTGAGAGAGATAAGTTTGAAAAGGATGAAGGTAAAAGAAAAATTTAGACAAAAAGAAAAATAAAAGAAAGACATGAGTGTGACTGATAAAATGATAAAATTCAAATAAAGTCATATTCTTCATGTATCATAAGAGTCAGAGTAATCCTTTTGTAAATTTATTTAAAATCAAATTTAATAAATTTAAGAAATTGGTTAGGTAATGAAAGTATTTTGTTTCAACCGTTAAATTTTTTTAATGTCTAATATTTTATCTAGTATTTTTTAATATTGTTTTTCTAATATTATATTAAGATTAAAATTTAATTATCTATTTGTTGACTATTTTCATTTAAATTTTATAAGAAACAAACTTTAGATTTGAAACTTATGGAAAAGTTGCCTTCCCTAAATTGACATTTGAAATATTAGTTCTCATTCTATTTATACATTCCAATATATTGAAGAATAATCAATTTTAGAGACTAAAAATAATTAATTCTAAATTAAATATCACTTTATAAATTAAAAAATTATATTTAAAATAATCTTTATTAGAAAAAAAATATTTTTGAATTAAAATATAAATTAATTCCTAATATTAGTTATTAAGAAATTAATATTTAAATTAGTCTTTAATTATTAGAAACTAATTTTATATCAATCTTGATAGTTATTATTAGAGAGTAATTTATACTTTAATTCATAAATTAATTATAATTTTTTATTTATAATAAAGAATATTTTAAATACTAATGATTTTTATTAATTTATAAAATAGTATCAACTTAATCATTACAGTGACCAGTTATTTTTATTTTTAAACTTGGTTTCTATTTTATAATTTTATTGTCGTGACCATTTTAGTTTAAAAACATGTATGTAACTCGAAAGTCTTCTATTTCATCTAGTTCCCTCTCTTTCTTTTATACGTATTACTCTCGTATGTTTCAAATCATTTGTACGATACTTGAGTTATTTTGCTTTGCAAGAGATTAAATAGTTTCTACTTTCGAATTTTAAGTTAGCACAAATGTTTTTAAATTAGAGTGATTGTTAATTTGATCGAGTTATTGGGTTACTATCATTAATGGAGCTGATGAATTAATAATTGAATTATACAAATTAGTGTAAATTTTTTTATATATACTAGTTAAAACATACTATCTATGTTTACTTTTTCTTTATAATAACAAAAATAAAATTATTATTATTATAAAAATAAATATAACTAATTTTTTACAAATTTATTGTAGATGATTTTTATTTATTTTATAGGTAATTTTTTCTTGTAAATATTTATTTTAATTTAAAAAATGTTATATAAAAAGTAAAATTAAAAAAACATATAAAAAAGTATCATATATATATATATATAGACAACATTTTTTTGACAACATTTGAACACTGATTACGTGTCAATCTGTGATTGGTCGTAAATTATCATAAATACTATTATGGAGTAATTTACGACCAATCACAGATTGACACGTAATCAATATTCAAATGTTGTCAAAAAAATATTGTCTAAATATCATTATCCCAATTAACAATTGAATCATAATAGTTCAGCTGAATTAAAAGAGATATAAAACATAATTTGTACATAACTTATAATTATAAGAGAGAATATCGAGTTAGATTCTAGATTATTCATACTAAACTGGTTTCGAACCGTGGAAGAGTAAATTAGTTTGCATTGAATTAGGAAGCATAAATAAACTTTAATATAATTTAATTAAGTTGAAATAGATTGAGTGATAAAGTAAGTTGAACACTATATTACGTTGATAAGTGTTGAATGGAGTATTTATAAATTCTGAATTCCTCAGTATTTATTAATGAATACTTCCTTGTGACTTTGGAATTAATTCATTGTATGAATGTGAAAATCAAAGTTAGTGAAAATAAGTATGACAGGCTAGAATTCATTAAGTATAGTTAGATGTCAAAACTCACCTAAATAATAATTTCTCAATCAGTTCCTATTCAAGCATAGCCTACTCGATTTTGGCAGTACCTATATATAGAATAACAACAACAAAAAGATAAATCATAAAATTATATATCTATAAATGTAAACATATGATTGAGAAAAAAAAAAGGTTATTTTAGCTAAAATTGTTGTATTAGATTATTTGGAATGATATGTAATAATAAAAAAAATTCATTGATAAATGTAACATCACATTTTAATAGTGTAAAACTATTAAATAAAATATTACAAAGATATAATTAACAAGAAAAATTTAGAGATTTCTAAAAGAAAATATTAATATCTGTTTAACAAAAACCTAACAATATCACTACTTCACTTCCATCTCACAATGGATCATCTAGAAAGACATCTCCTAAACTCACACCATTTATGATAATTATTGTAAAAGAGAAAACAAACACAAGCAAATATAACAACACAAGAAGGGTAAAATAATATTATAAAAGAAATTCATTCATACAATTATAAAACATCATACAATATAACTCCTTTCCAAATCAAATCTCAACATACATATGATTTCTAGACTCGACCAATCCAAATATATATATATATATATATATATATATATATATATATATATATATATATATATATATATATATATATATTAGCGTCAAAACTATGACAAGTTTTTGCACTTATAGGTTGATCCATCTCAAACTACGTATCATACAAGGCTAGTCTGTCTATCACTTATGGACAAAGAACACCAGAACATAGACTAGGACCTCCAAACTCCTTACCATATAATCCCTTTCTCTATTTGAGATGGAGTGATTATTGGTGCGTCAAGACGACTTCTAAGGTTGAGTCTCTATATCAATACATCACTCTACTTGAAACTACCATCAAGAATTTCACCCTAGAAATTCTTTTCAAATTACACTTTAATTCAATCACAGTCTCATTCATAAACCATCCAAACGTTCTATATGATATACCAAACACACCGTAAAGTATCAATGTAATTATCATTCATAAGAAAATAAGAGAAAAGAACACAAACCTCATAAAACAAATAGGGCGCTCAACATTAGAACCTTAGCGCTCAACACTGACTTACTCGCCCAGCGAGTAGTTCTTTACCGCCTAGTAAGAGTGCAAACAGAGAGCCCCCAACTCCCCAGTCCAACAAGAAGCCTCGCCCAACCTATGTAACATACTTCCATTTCTCTCTATTTACTCGTCCAATGAGCCTGTACTATCTCAACTAGTCTACAGAATTCTGTAGAATTTACACACCGAAACCTATATACGCCTACAACTCTCCTTTCTTGTTCTAAACCTTACAGTGAACTAATCCCAGTGTTTATAACTCAACCTAAATGCTATAAGCCGTATTTTCTAACAAGTTTTTAACTCAAACAACTAAACATAATTCTATAATCTTAAAAGTTCATTCCTAATAAAAATTTGGTGAACTTAACCTCTAAACAAGTCACAAATAGCCCATCAACAAACTTTAAGCCTTCAGATTCTCCATTCCACTCTTATCTCAAAATTTCACCTATCAAAATCCCATATAGCACTAAACTATCCTATAAGTCTTACCGATTCACAATTTATCAATTTACCTTTATTTTTTTTTTGTTATCTAAGGACTTACAAGTTTTAGATGACCATAAACTAAATGTCAAACATCGGTTATCATTCCAAAGTCCCTTCTATAGAAATTCACCTATTAAAATCTCAATTTAGACTAAAAACCAGTCCAACAACACTCTTTATTTCCTATTTCCAATTCTACATCAGATTTGCACCTATAAAACTTCAAAACAAAAGCATCCAAAGTTTACACCATTATCAAATCATAAGTATACCTCGAAATATTCTTAAATAGGCAATTATGCACTCATCAATATACAACATCACATAATAAGCATTTCAATTAAAATCATATTCAACCAAGCATAAATTCCACTATCTATCCAACACAATTTCATGCTTATCATAGAAAATTAAAGTGAATATTAGCTTCTCTTACCTAACAGATGATCAAACTACTCTAGGAAGTCTAAAGTTCCAAATGCACATGAGTCCTATCCATCCCTACGAACCACAAAAATACAATCAGGGTACACCATTAGAACCACTAATTAGCAAAGAGTCTTATAGAAGACTCAAACTCAACATGCAAAACAAGGAAGGCTAGCATGCAAAGAAAAAAAACAAAACTAACCAAAGAAAAGAACATAAAACCAACTTAATCTTTTGAAGAAACCAATCAGTTAGACTTCAAAATCTCGCTGTTCTGATTACTCGGGCAATCTCTGATCTTTAAAGAGATGAACAGGAAATGAGAACCATTAAAGAAAAGTTACAAAACTCTAGAAAAGTAATTTATAGAGAAATTATGTGTTTAAAAATAATGAAACTATTTCTTAACGAAACTATTTATATTAAAATCTTTTAGTGTTAAAATAATCTCATTATTTTTTACCACTACCATTTCTAAAATACAATTTTGCTAGGTCTTTATAATAAAAATGAATATAAATATTTTTTAAAATATTAATTAAGAAACAATTATTTTATAAAATAAAAATATTAAAAATGATTTAAAATTTGAAATTTATTTAATTAATTAATTACAAATAATACCAAACTTATTTTTCTGATATCAATTTTTAAAAGTTAAAATATAATAAAATTAATTTACAAGTTGATTGATTAAACTTGACAATATTAATAAAATTAATTATTAAATATTAAAATAATTACTTCATAAAATATCAAATTTAAATTGTTTTATATTATAATATTTCTTATTTTAATTATTTAGTGTATCATAACAAAAGATAAATGTTTTATTTAAATTTATTTAATAATGGTTTGTTCTTATATACCTAAACACACTCGTAAGATATCTTCATAGATAAAATTCTTTCATCATGGTCATTTCTTCGAATTGAGTTATACCAAATCTTTCTACTTGGAAACTGAAATATTTTTTCTTGAATCTTATTATTTTTGGATCTAATATATGCAAAGACACATAAAAAGACACATTAACATCCAAACATAAACTTAAAAAATCAATAGCGATATTAAATGTATAAAGTTTATTTCATAAAAAGGATTATTTATAATATCTGAGTTTTTATTATGTTTGTAAATTAGTAAGTCAAGAGATGGTTTAGAGTAAAACTCTCAAAACATGTATTTAGTTGGTTAATATATTTTTTTCAACTTATATGTATAAATTTTAAAAATTGAAAAAAAAATCAACAAATTCTTTTTGTAACTTTATTACAATTAAATTTAAAGTGTATATGTAACATAAGAGTAACTGATAAAAGAAAAATTCTAAATTAATAATTTAGTAGTTAAACTATATAAATAAATAAAAACCTATTATAAAAAAATAAAATTACGTAATTTTAAATATTTTATATTAATAAAATAATAAAAAATATTTAACATGTAAATAATTTTACACAACAATAAAATATCATAAAAAAGTTTTATTACAAAAAAAGAGATGCCAGCAAAACAGAGAAAAATGATGTAGACATTTGAGCTGGCTTATATTAATCCTGTCATCTATGTCCTATGTCGACCAAAGTACATTATTGAACAGCCTCTTTTCTCTCTGTCACAATCTCAATTAATAATATCAACAATTTCTTAAAAACTTCAATTAAATAATTGATTTCTTTTAAGTACAATAACTAAATCTGAAAAAAAAAAAAACAGAGGAAGCAAAAAATAATCAAAATTTCAATTTCGTCAAACATATTGCATTTAGTAATTCCTTGACTTTGTTTGCTGTTAGGTCTCAATATATACTATTATTATACATTATTATGGAAGACAATTCTAATTAAGCTTGATAGGACTGAAATTACTGGTAAACTTCCTTTCTAGCATATTTAACACATTTCCTATTTCTTATCATATAATATTTATTAATAAGATATCTTATTTAATTCACACTATTTTGATTGAAAATGTTTAAGATTGATTTAACTTCTCTTTTTCGATCGTCCAACTGTTTTTTTTCGATTGGTTGTTGACCTGTAAAAAATACTCTAACTTTCAAGTTAGATATGTTTTTTAATAAGGTCTTAATATGATTTTGGAAAAAATATTTTTACTTGGATGTCGACCTCATATTTATAGGTTTGATAACCATCAATCTCATTGACTATTCATTAATTAATGCACTATATTTTTAGACAATAAAACTTGTTAATGATGAATAAAACTTGTTAATGACTCATTAATAGCATATATTTGTATCTGATACGGTAATTAACCCTATTAATTAATTATTAATGTGTTTTTCAACATACATATTGTGTTGTCGTGTAGTCAACAATTAGCTCGACCGATGGACAATGACACATAACAACGAATCATGATCCGGTCAACTCTTTGTGATGAATCGTGAGCAACTCCTTATGCCACGACCGATACACTATATATAGTACACACTTTTCATGATATTTAGTTTCTTAAAGCAAAATAAAATATAAAATATTATTATAATAGCATTTTTAATTTTCTCTTCCAAAATCAAACCATTTACATTTCTTCTAAATATAATAATAATTATTAATTAATTTTTTGAAGTTGAAAATAAAAATTATATTATATATAAATGAAATATAATAGGTGAAAAATATTACGTATCCATTTATTCACTAATATTTAAAAGATATAAAATTAATTTGAAAGGTTTATAACAGAGTGAAAGACATTAATATTTGACTTCCTTTAGAAAAACTAATAATAATAAAAGTAATTACATGAGAAATTAAATTGATTAAACATAAAATTAAATTACAATAACAAATCTATCCTTGAACCAGTTTTATGAAAAGATTATGATATTACAACAAAAGCCGTATTACTATTTTATCGATATTTTTATTTTTAAAAAATAATAGAAACAGATCAATCATAAATTATCATGTTAAAAATTTATAAAAAAAAGTTGTTAAAATTTTTTTTTTCTTATAAAATAATTTAAATTTAACCATAAACCTTAATACAATATCACTTTTAAAATTAAATTAGACTGAAACATATTATTTTGTTTTTATGAACAATTATATAGTACAATTTATGACATATTAGGACGTCACGAAATTTGTTAGAAACAACAGTTAGGTGGCAACACACAAACACGAACTTTGTTTTGGTTTATACTAAATGTACAGAATAGTTATAATATGTTTTATACTAAATGCCGTCATGTTATTTTCTATCCCAATGTAGCATGTTTTCCATATGTTGTTAGACACAAAACTAATACACCTAAGATATTCTTATTTTCTACTTTTTCAGAAATCATACTTATTTTCCCTACCCTGTGATTGATATTAATATTCATTTTTTATACATATTACAGCAGAAAAATAATTATAAAAATATAAATTATTGTATTTTAAAAAATAATAATTAAAATTGTAAAAATAAATTAAAATTTTATTGTGAACAAATAAATTATTATTATTATTTTGTTTGTTTATGGTTGAGGTGCACCAATTTCAACTCCGTGCAAAGCTTTTTCCAAGCAGTTTCCAAATTTTCAATACAATAATTAAATAACCTGTTTAGTAAAAAGGGGATATATATATATATATATATATATATATATATATATATATATATATATATATATATATATATATATATATATATATNTATATATATATATATATATATATATATATATATATATATATATATATATATAATATTTTATATTTCTAAATTTAAACAAAAAATCAGAACTTATTTCTTTTTTACATAAAAATAAGAATATAATTCTATTAATCTAATTGATATTAACTTTTTTAATTGTAAATAATCAAATTATGTTAAAATCTAGTTTGAAATAATTCAAATAACAAATTAAAACCTTGTTTGATATATATATTTTCTTAAATAATTAAATCAAAAGAATTCCAAGTATATTTTTTTAACAGAAATGATACTTTTGATATACGTATAATTTTTATATTCATTTTACATTAGTTTTTTCACTTTTTATTTTTTTCCTTCTAAAACTAAAAAAGTTTATGATTATTTTTTTTTATTATGTATTTTATATAAATGTAAAAGTGTGATGTATTTTATTTTTTTTATGGATAAATATTTTTATTTCTCTTAAATTTAAATGAAAATTAAATTAAGTTTTCTTTAAAATTTTGAATTAATTTAGTTCTTTATTTATAAAAATTAGAATTAAACTTTTTTAAAACTTTGAATCAATTTAACTTTCTATTTTTAAAAATATATAAATTTAATTTTTTAAATAAATTTTATTTATTTTATTTAATGTTTAATACACGTTTTTAAATTACATTAAAATGAAAAATATGTTAAAAAATATAAATAACTTAAATATTATTATCAAACATTTGAGATATTAAATAAATTTAATAACATTTACTTAAAAGAACCAAATTTTTTAATTTTAAAATTGAAAAATTAAATTGAATTAAAGTTTTGAAAAATTATTTTCAATTTTTGAATAAAGAAGAAATATTGAAGTTTTTTCTTAATATATGAAAACTGAGACATTTATGTTTGGATATAAAGACAAGAGGGTGAGAAAAAGGAGAACAGAGGCAACTCAATTTCATCACGGCGCCGAAATTATGCATATGGCATCTAATGCTCTGTTAGCTATATATAGGCTTCTCGTAGTTGCTCTCAACCACACTACAACATAAGCTAAAAGCAAAAACACACACTCAAAATTCTCTCCAATCCCTCTTAGTTTTTGTGCTTTCCTAGTTTCTGGAAACATGCTGAGTTGCCAAGCATGGCCAGAACCAGTGGTTCGAGTCCAAGCTTTAGCAGAAAGTGGCCTCAGCTCTATCCCCTCGCGTTACATTAAGCCACTCTCCCAAAGACCCTCCAACAACACTCTTCCCTCTCCTCAAACTCATCACGAACATGCTCACCACCATGATCATGCCAACATCCCCGTCATTGATTTAGAGCAACTCTCTTCCAAGAATGAGAGTGTTCGAAAAGAGGGGCTGAAGAAGATGGCAGAGGCTTGCAGTGAGTGGGGTTTCTTTCAGGTGGTGAACCATGGAGTTAGCCATGAGTTGATGAAGAATTCTCGGGAACTGTGGCGTGAATTCTTCAACCAGCCTCTTGAACTGAAGGAGGAGTATGCAAACTCCCCCACCACTTATGAGGGTTATGGAAGTCGCTTGGGAGTGCAGAAGGGAGCCTCCTTAGATTGGAGTGACTACTTCTTCCTTCATTACATGCCTCCCTCTGTCAGAAACCAAGCTAAGTGGCCTGCATTTCCATCATCCTTGAGGTATCATTATCTTCTGTCTATTCTACTTTTCACAAGTCCCACATCCATTAGATACATAGATTATTTCTTTGTCCGTTTCTTATAAACTAAAAACACACTTAAAATGTTTTAGTATCTCTGTCTTTTGACCAGAGAAATAGAAAAAGAAAGATACCTATATATGTGGTGAAAAAGAAATATATACTATATATTTACTTCATTAATTGATAGTAACTTAAATATAATTAGTAGAAACACTGAAATGATTTTGACACATGCAAACTACTAATCATGTTAAAGATGTACTTATTTTTAGAATATATATACCTTTATGTATGTTTGTCTTCTCTCTCTTGACGTCTACTTAAAAATAACCAAGGGAAAACTCATTGCCAAATTAACCCAGACATTATGTAGTGACTTGAATTTATAGGTAGCAAGTGATAGGTTGCTTGTTCAAACATCCTAGGCTCAAATTAAGAATTAAAGTATGTGGGTACAAATATTCCCTTGCTATCATGTCTCTTTTTTTTCTTTTCTGTTTCCAAGTTATAATGTTTCTATTTGTTTGGTATGGATGCGACGTGGTACTTATATTTGCTTAATGTTAGTTGCTAAATGAAGGTGTACCCAACAAATTAAAGTGGTGTTGTTTTCATGGTGTATATTAAGGTCTTATGGGAGGTTGGGGAGAGAGTACTTTGTCAGCATAAATAAAAGTGGGATAGTGAAATTAAAATCTGTCAATTTGGACAGAGCCGTGTTAGACATGAGTGAATCTCAAATTTATTAATTTTATTTTTACCTAGTGGAAAATGAAATCGTATATATTAATTTGAAGTAAAGTTTTGTTTTTTTTATTTGAGGGTAAAGTTTTTTTTGACAATTTCAGCATGGTGGTGCAGTTTATTTCCAAGGTCTAGAAATATGAATAACGTATAACTATTGAACAGCTTTTTTCAAAGGTAAACACGTAGTACACTTGACCTTTGCATGTAAAACGTGTGGCAAAGGCAGATCTCTGCAATTTATAAAAGAAGATTGAAAAATAGAGAGATAATTGTCGGAAAGCAAGCGTGACACAGTGTGTATCAGAATGCACCGATTAAAGACATTGAAGATTCACGGGGGCGGTGTAAATTGGATGGACCAAACCAAAACTCTAATTGGCTACCATTTCGGTCGGATGGCTCTATCTGATAAATAACTCCAGATTTAAAATATGACCTACCACCAATTTCAACTTGTGTGAAATGATTCATCAAAGTGTCTTTATCTTTGCATTCAAAAAAGACAATATTTTATCAGCACAACTGTGTTCTCTCTGCAAAGTATGTAAGGACATAGTGTATTCAATTGTGCTTTTTCTTTCTTATTTTGTTGGTTGTACAGAGAGCTCAGTAACATTTTATGTTTCTCTTAGAGCTAACTCACGAGAAGCATAGTACATATTTGAGACAGTGTAATTGTGTTTGTTTGTGTGGTGATAGGAAAGTGATTGGTGAATATGGAGAAGGAGTGGTTAAGCTAGGAGGAAGAATACTGGAA
The DNA here is from genome assembly GCF_000741045.1 of Vigna radiata var. radiata. Lineage (NCBI taxonomy): Eukaryota > Viridiplantae > Streptophyta > Magnoliopsida > Fabales > Fabaceae > Vigna > Vigna radiata. The sequence continues at coordinate 90,739 of NW_014542036.1, forward strand.
ATGATATCAAAAAACCTTGGTTTGAAAGAGGATTTCATGATTAATGCATTTGGAGGTGAAAGTGAGATTGGAGCATGTTTAAGGGTGAATTTCTATCCAAAGTGTCCTCAACCTGACCTGACTTTAGGACTCTCCCCTCACTCAGATCCTGGTGGCATGACCATTCTCCTCCCTGATGATTTTGTTTCTGGTCTTCAAGTACGCAAAGGAGACCAATGGATCACTGTTAAGCCTGTCCCAAATGCCTTCATCATCAACATCGGTGACCAAATTCAGGTCCTAATATATATATTTTATTACCTTTAATTACTTCTTCTTTCACACACTATTAAACTCATGAATGTTTAATATTAATATTCAGGTGCTCAGCAATGCAATTTACAAGAGTGTAGAACACAGGGTGATTGTCAACTCAAACCAAGATCGTGTGTCTTTGGCCATGTTCTATAACCCAAAGAGTGATTTACTGATTCAACCAGCCAAAGAGCTTGTGACTGAGGAGAGACCAGCCTTGTACTCACCCATGACATATGATGAATATAGACTTTACATTAGGCTAAATGGAACATGTGGGAAGGCCCAAGTTGAATCACTCACTTCCAAATCCTCATTACAATAAAATCTTTACTGTGTTTCGTCCCACTTATCCATGTTCAAGACGCTGTTTTTATTTTTATCAAGTTAATAATACTTGTAACTTTTTACTTCTTTTCTTAAGTTTATCCAAACATGGTATGGTATGCTTGTTTTTAATTTATCTATTTTGATAATTTTGAATAATGTCAGATGACAGTGTTAGATGGGTAGATAGATAAAGATGTGTGATGTTATAATTTAAGGGTGCAATAGTTGAAAAATAGAAGAAAGGGTTGAATTGAAAGTGAAAAGTTGCCTTGGTGAATTGGGGAAAGAATTGAATAATGAATAGTGAAAGGATGTGGTAGTGGAATGGTGAGTATTATGGCTCACAAGAAAAGGAAAAAGATAGCACCTTTGATGGGACATTATTTTTCCAACTTCCATTTAGTTTCCATTCATGCACGTTTCAACTAATAAATCTTATAATAATCATTGTATTATTATTAGTTTATGCACGTTGCAAATACCCCTCCAACCATTTATAATCTCACATTTTTAAAATAATACTTGGACCTCTATCAATTGCTATTCGGATGCCAACCGGCTCGCTGCGTTACTGCTACCTAACCTCTTCTACACAATTGCTTTTATTATTATGTTAGATACGTATTTATCAATATTTCTATAATTTTAAATAAATATATTTTAAAACAAGTTTTTTTATTTAGATAAAAAATTAATTTTAAAATATGATTTAAACTAAATTTCATATTCAAATACTAATATAAATAAATTTGATCTTTTTAAAACATCAATTTAAATTATGTTTATATAAAAATATAAATTTTAAAAAATTAATATTTTACAGAATAATTTCAGATTTATGTATCTAAATAAAAAATACATATATTTGAAGTGAATTCTAAGTAATTTTATAATAATTAAAATTTCTTTAACTAATAATTTATCACTTTGATTTAGAAAAACAAATTAAACTAATAATTATTAGTGTATACCATGTATACATGAGTTGTATTCATACCTATCTCATTAGTTATTAATTAAATATTCAAATTCACTATTTACTTCATATATTATTTATGGGTATTCATTTAGTATATGTGATAAATTTTACTTGTGAATATTTATGGATATTAATATTTTTTTTCATCCATAATAAAAATACATTTTATTTTGATAATGATTTATAAATATTTCATTATATTTGTTTTCTGACAATCGACAAATGTTAACTGGTAGTTTTTGTTAATAGGATCCGAGTGAATTTTAAATAAAAAAAAGCATATGATATGATGTATTTATCAAATATATAACAATTTATTAAGTTTTAATTCAATTTTATGAACTTATGTAGTAAAGTGATTTATCTCTTGTTAATATGAGATTTTTTTCAACACAATCCTTAAACTAAATGTATGATTCCAAAATATATAGAATAAACTATATAACAAAATCATCACATGCATGTGATAAGATAGTACAATCATCCAACTATAATATAAAGTACTATTCTTACAGTTATCCAAAATAATCATAAAAATTTGAAATTTTATATACAAGTGATTAACCAAAACTATATACAAATCTCTCCCTAGCACTAACTACTCCATAGCGTCTTCTCCCTCCAGTGCTTGCTCCAAAGAGATTACATCTCTCTCTGCTCACACCCACATGATGATCATTGCAAAGGAAAGACACCACACATACAAAACATAACACAAACAGTAGGGTAAGCTAGATAAACAAGAAATGTTCATGTTACACAATTATCTAACACAATTTAGCTTGCATTATAAACACCACAATGTACATTGATTACTCATGCAATAAATACTCAACATGACTCATCCGAATTTGTATAAATGTCGAACTATTGGTAGTCTTTGCACTTGTATAGTTTAGTTGGCACTCTCTAACAGCATACAAGGTTAGTCCTTATACACAGTCTATGGCTAAACTCTAAGCCTATAGACAAAAACCTCTCGCTACTCTTACCACATGTATCATTCTTCTCTAATTGAGAATGAATGATCCTTAGAGTTTCGGAATAAACTGACCATTTCAAAGCTCCATACATTTATACAACACTACCACTTCATCAACCTTAATTACTTCCAAGAATCTCACCCTGAGTCATGGAATTAAGTTCATCAATCAAACCTAATAAATAAAACAAACACATTACTAATAGTCATCATACACTGCTCTACCCAATCCCAACCTCTAATTACATCATAATAAATAAGGAAGAAAAGAGTGAATTAAAACTGGACCATTCGCTCTGCACACATTCTCACAAAGCGAATTTAGGGTTTTCTCGCACAACGACCTAGTTCGCTATGCGAATCCTCAAATAGAGACCTACCCCTCATGACCATTCACACAGTGACTAAATTCGCCTTGCAAATAAAACCCTCACTAGCATCAGACCCTAACCATTCGCATAACGCCCCAAATTGATATGCGAAGGCCCCTAGGCTGCGGCTTAGACTTCCTAAACACTCGCAGAGCACACCACTTCACTATTCGAATTAATTTGGCAGTGATCCCAGACCACCACCAGTTGTACCATGCCCAAATTCGCTATGCGAATCACCAGACAGAAAGCAATCCTCTCCAACTATTCTCACAGTGCACCAACTCGCTGTGTGAATGCTCAGACAAAGAGTAACTTTCTTCAATCATTCACACAGCGCACTAGTTTGTTATGCGAATGCCTTGACATGGAGCATCTCGCCAAGGTGACTCGTTGTGCGAATCCATTCGCTGTGCGAATCCATTCGTTCAGCGAGTCTACATAATCTGCAGAACGAAATTTTGTAGAATTATGCAACTCAACTACCATTACCAATTCCAACTATTTTTCTCAACTTCCAAGAGTCCTAGATTGTGTTATATACCTAATTAGAATTGTCTAAGTATTTTAAACCTTCCTACCATCAATCTATAGTGTTTGTCGATCAATTCCTACTCTAAAACATTAAATTCATCAACTTAAGGACCCAAATTTGATTCTACCACTTTTGGCACACCTTTGACTAACTTAAGGAGCAAATACAAGTTACATTTAGTTTATTAAAGCTGTCCCAACAGCCCAACTGCACTCTAAACCTCAATTGCTCAAAATCATTACCTCACTTCCTTCAAAACCACTTTAAACTCCTAGAATATGCCTAAATTCTCAAATAACTAACCCCGTAACAGATTTCTAGCTTCTCATATACTCAATAACAGACCAACATCATTCTCAATTGATTTCAAACCTTCAAATTCATCATTTTCCACTCAAGAACAATCAATACATATTCTCTACCAATTCTAAACATCAATTCAATACAATTAGTTTAATAATCACAAAATCCCCAATTACACAATTAAGTTTAACAATTTAAAGCAATCTAGCTTCCCTTACCTCTGATCAACAACATCACTCAAAGAAAAATCCCGATAATTTGCTTGCACCGCAAAGGGACTCTAAAAATCCCTACAGATCACCAATTGATGATAGAAAACAATTCTTAGAGCTTAAATTGAGCTAAGAAGTGAAGAGAAATATCACTAGACACATGCAACCAGAAACAATTGCATGACCGTGTTCAAGAACGTACGAGAAAAGAGAAAAACGACTTACCGACTCAAACAAGAAATTGATCGGTCAATCTTATAGCTCTCGATGCTAGGATCGTTTAGGCGCCTCCTGATCGTCGAACAAATGACATATGAGTAACATAATCTAGAGAGAAGCGAGAGAAAGAGCAGAGAACAATGTTTTAGAGAGATGATGTGTATTTAAATAATGAGCCATGCTTTAGAAATTTCTATTTATATTATAAGATTATTTTAAAATAAAAAAAGCTCGTCTCATTATTTTAATACACTGATATACTCTAATACTCTATTTTCTATGTTCTTACACTAAAGACATTAAATATTAAAAGCATTGAACATAAAAAAAATCAATATTAAATAATATAATAGACCTAATTTTTCATTAGAATAAACTTTATATTCTAATACTATTGAACATAAAAAAAATCAATAATAAATAATATAATAGACCTAATTTTTCATTAGAATAAACTTTTAATTCTAAAAACAACTTACCGATTCAAACAAGAAATTGATTGGTCAATCTTGTAGCTCTCAATGCCAGGATCGTCTAGGCGTTTCCTGATCGTCGAACAAATGACGTATGAGTAAGATAATATAGAAAGAAACGAGAGAAAGAGCAGAAAACAATGTTTTAGATAAATGATGTGTATTTAGATAATGATCTGTGTAAGGGCCTATAATTTCTAAGGGCTATTGGGCCTTAGAAAAAGGGCAGTCAGGCCCATAAACCTGTGGTGATTCAGCCTTAGAGGAGAGGGGCTTTACTTTTCAGAAAACCAGTTTCCCATTCTGCATATTTCCCTTCTCTCTCTAGAATAGGAACTTTGCCCTAACCAAGTTTCCTCCACCTTCTCTCTAATATTACAGCAAATTGAACCGTTAAATTT
>NW_014542036.1:96674-97740 GCF_000741045.1 Vigna radiata var. radiata
TTTCTAGACTTTAGGGTAGGTAACTTAGTTAGTTTCATGTTCCTTATGCTTGTTTCCTTTCATTCTCAGTTTGTTCTAGCTTCAAGAGCTAGAAAAATCCATCACCCATTTGGTGATTCGAAAATTCTGTGATGATCTGTGAGGGCGTTCTCTGTAAACTGAACAAGGCAACCTAGAGGTAAGAGGAGCTAACTATATAAGTATTTTGTTGTTCTGATTAATTCCTGAATTTATGAGAAAATATGTTGAATTGCGTTTGTACANTGGTTAACTCTGTTTTAATGCTCTATGCATGTTAAATTTAACTGTGATATATTATTTGACATTTAATTGTCTCTGTTTTAAGTATTTGGTCTTGGATTGTTCTGAACCTTTGGTTCATTCTCTATGTTTGATTGTGAATGTTATAATCTGCCTGNAATTGTGTTGCTGAACTGAATTTCATTGAATTGATGATCTTGGAAATGATTCGTGTTTGTATATTGGTTATGATGTGCTCTGAAGGAAATTGATGAATCTGGTTGCTGGAATAAGTTGGGGGTGATACTGATTTGATGGGAAATTATGGGTTGAGTGTAGCCTCAGGTTTTGTGAGAGGGATGTATAACTTTGGGAATTAGGTAAAAAAAAGATAGTTGATTAAATCAAATAAAAATACTTAGGACTTGTTGGGAACCTTCTCTGTTGGTAGGATAGAGAGAACCTAAAAACCAGAGCCGCACATCCCTGATCATAGAGCAGCCCTGGCCTGGTCCAGTCAGTTGTGACTAGTCATATGTGTTGGTGTCGAAGGTGAGTCTGATGCGTTAGACATTTGTTCTCTCTCCGGTGACCAATTGGGGTAAGAGAAGGATTGGGAAAAATATAGAGTTCTTAAGCTAGTTATATAACCAGCAAGGAAATTGGGTAGTGAGGTGAGGTTAGGAGCAAGCATTCTATAAAACTGAATAATTTAACAAGTAATTTCATAATTAAGGAAACATTGTAAATTATTTTGAGATAATATGTATCATAATATATTATATTATTGATATATAGATTATATATATAATATATATCATGATGA
>NW_014542036.1:97993-149792 GCF_000741045.1 Vigna radiata var. radiata
TATATATATATATATATATATATATATATATATATATATATATATATATACGAAGAAGAGAGTTACGTTACTTCATACTAATGTAATATAGTTACATTTAAAAGTTGGTTGTAGTAGGTATGATATTAGATGTTATTAATATAATATAGTTTTAGATATAATTAGTAGGTTTGTATAATATAATATTATAATTAAATGTTGGTTTAATATAAATTAAAATTGTAGTTGAAAGAAACAGGGTTTTATATTTGTATAGGGTTTAGGCATTGGAAATAAATTATAAAATATTATAGTATTGATTAACTTGGATTAAATTAGGGAGTAGTTATTTTTATAACTTGTGATGAATGAGTTAATGTATATTGTTGAGATTGTGTATATTTTAATTGTGGCAAAAAGTGTACGATGATAAAGTGGATGAAGTATAAGTTCAAGGTTGTTTATGGTGTGATTCAAAGTACATTATGGCTCTAGTAGTAAGTGTGATGCAAAGTGTAGAATCTCTTGGTGAGATTCTTAGTGTTTTAAAATGAAAGTAGGGGCTCAGTCTTGGGAGTCATTCTGACGCTTCAATGGTCAATCAAACTCACTTAGAGAGGTTGAACCATGTGGTGAGAAGTAGCAGGAGGTCCTTAGTCTTGGGGGCTCCCAGTATGCCTCAAGGCCTGGAACGGACTAACCTCGTGAGTGTGGCAGGGTGGGGAACCCAAGTTTCATAAGTCACCACGGGTGCAAGACTCGCCATAGCCCGACTCTCATTTTAAAGTTCGGACGAGTCAAGTCTATAACTTCACATGTTTAGGTTGTATGTTATAAATTTGCTTTGTTTTCTATTCATTTTCATATGATCACATGAGAAATCTATTGTATGTTTCTTATTTATATAATTAGCTCACCCTTGCCTTGTTTGTTTGTGTGTGTTGTATGTCTCTCTTTTGCAATGATCATCCATTTTTGGATGTGAGCAGAGGAGAATGAGGTCTCAGTGAAAAACGCCCTGGAGGAGAACGAAGGCACTGTAGTTGCCTAGATCTTTAGGAATTTTCTTATGCCCTTTTAAATCTTTTATTTTGAGATACTAAGAATTTCCACGTTTTAATTTCCTCTAAATTTCCTGGATTACTGTAATCCTAATTTAACTAATTAAACACTCTTGACTGCTTTCTATTATCATTTATGTTGACGTCTTAAATTATATAAGTGTATGCTATATTTTGGGATGTCACAATCTGTGTTTTATAAATTTCTATTTATATTATAAGATTATTTTAAAATAAAAAAATATTGTCTCATTATTTTAATATACTGATGTACTTTAATACTCTATTTTCTATGTTCTACATTAAATATTAAAAGCACTAAACATAAAAAAAAATCTATAATAAATAATATAATAGACCTAATTTTTCATTAGATAAACTTTTAATTCTAATACTATGATAATATTATATTATGATAATATGTTTAAATATAAATTAACATCGTAAGTTTGATTAGATAAAATATATTTATTCTCATTTATATATATTATAATTTAGTTTTATTTAACCTACGTCAAATTAACATCTAATAAAAAAAAACTATTTATACATTGGTCAACTTTATAAACTTCAACTATGTATTAAAATACTATAAATTTGGATGACATATGAGAAGTAAAAAAAAATAAAAATAAATAGTAAGTTACAAGTTTTAGCCGTCCTAATTACCAATTTGGAAACGCGTGACAACTTCTGTGACTTTTATATTTCCAATTGAACTTATGTGATTCTGTAAAAGAAGTAGGCTTGGCTGTTTCCTATGAAAAACATTTTAAATGTTTAAGGATCTCAAACTTTCTATGTTTATGCTAAGTATGTTGTCTTTTCTAAAATATTGTTTGTCAAATTGCTTTTCTGTAGTACACGTCTTTTGTGATACGAGATTGTTGGTAAATTACTTTTTGCCACTCGTGATAAGAACAGAGTAGGAAGCCTTCTCTCCTACGTTTTTTTAGTATTTTTTATGTACGTCAAAAGTTTTGGATTTTGGATTTATTACTTTGAGTCCTAAAATAAATTTTAAATTATTGTTGTTGTGATTACTACTTTTTATTATATATGAAATTCTAGAACTAATTTTTAAATATAAAAAATTAATTATTAAAATGATTTCATAATATTAAAGTGAGAGGAGCATATTGTATCTTACTATTTAAAATAATTTTGTGTTGTAAAGTATTATCTGTGTATTGAAGGTAATATGCAATGATAATTTATTTAGATAAAATGATAAAGAAATTAAAATTTGAAAAAGATGATGATGAGAATACACCTAGAGAGAGTTTAAGGATTTTTTTAGTGAGTTGAAGAGATAGAATGTTGGTACATGAGAAATGTATGTTAATGGAATCATGCATTAATTGATACTATCTTGTTAGAAATGTATTGTAGGCATGGTGGTTGATGAGTCAGCACCATGGAATTGGATAGAAAGCTACAAAAGAGAAGATGTGTCTTAAATTCACTTGTTGAAGATCAAAATATTGAGTCAAAGTGATGCACTAGTTCATTGTAAGTGACAATGCTGAAAAAGACTAATTTGACCTAAAATATGTTTAGGTGTTAAAATGTTTACACTAGTACTTTTTGCAAGGGAAAGTATACACAAGAACCACTATTATGATATTATTTCGATGAAATAGATAAAAGATTATAAGATTTATAATGTTTTGTTACAAATGTAAAGTAGTTGAAGTCAGAATCAATAATGATATTTAGATAGTTAACTTCTTAAGTAGAAAGAACTATATTCGTAATCTTAATTATAATTTTTTACCCAGTAATGATCTAATAATTGATATTGGAACAAAAATCACAAGTTCAATTCTAAAAAAAGAAACTATCTCGATAAATATTGTTGTATATATTAAATCAAACTTCAAAATTATTTTATATACAAAAAAGTCTTTTTAAGTTAAAAAAAAAAATCATATAATGACTCGTAGGATTTAAAAGAAATAATCATAATCCAGATTTGTAATTTGGATGTTAATGAATTTATATCATCACGAGAATTTGAATGACAAGTACTTCGTTTTGTTTAGAAAACATTTAAGATTATAAAAGTTAATAAAAAGATATAATAAAAAAATTTAAGTGTTTCTGTTACTGGTGTTAGAAGGTTTCGTTTTACACCAAGAGGGGGAGTGAATTGGTATTAGTTCAAAAACAAAATCTTTTCGCAATCTTGCAAACAAAGTATGAAACTTTTTTATCTTTCTTGAAATATAAGTAATGAAAATTTCTATGCAGCAGAAAAAACATAGTTGACTGCGTAACAGATATAGTCGACTGAAATAAAGAGTGCAGGGATAGAGAAAATCAAATACTGATTTTTATACTGGTTCGGCCAACAATGCCTACATCCACTGTCCTTCCAACCCAGTAAGCAAATGCAATATAATGGTTGCGGTTTTTACAACAAGGAATTTATAGAAGCCTCACGCAAAAATATAAATCTCTTCTCTAACCCAAAACCAAAATATAGTTGCACAACCAAAAATCAGACTTGCAGCAAGAATCCCCTCTTCTGCAATCTGAACCCACGTCAAACAATCCTCAACTTGTCACCCCTGTATCACAACAGGTCAATTCTAGCACTCTTCACAGGATGCCAAGCCTACAATAAACGCAGTAGTCTTCATAGGATGCCAAGCCTTCAGCGATCAATCAAGAAGCACCTTCTTTGTGCAGATAATGACCACACAGTCAACGCATAAGACTCCTCCCTTTGAATCTCTCTCAAGATAGATCACCACCGTCTTCTTGGAGAATTCTTGGAGTTGTTAACACAGAGAATTCAATCTGAAACAAGAAATGAAAATGTCAGGGTATCAAAAGTCTCTAAACAAATCGTGTTCAGTCAATTTATAGTTTTCTGTCAGTCAGATTGACTCTCAGTCGAATAACCTACTAATTCAGTGGACTGTATTATTACAGTTATAACAGACAGTTAACATAGAGGCTCTCTGTCAACAAAAACTAACACATATTCATTACAATTGACCAAGTCATCAATGCTTAACTAACTTTTGAAAATATAGTCGTTGGAGCATGTAAGCATAACAGAATTCCAAAACAGATCAAAGATACAGTCGAATGTACACTGGACAAAGTCGACTGACATATGTAAAAACATTTTGAAATTCTTTTCAATTCAAAACGTCACAGAACACTGATTCTCAAAATCTGTACAAAGGTTTTAGAATAGTCGAATCCATTACAGATGTATTCGACTATATTAGAACTTTGTCATACAATTATAAGTTCATAAACGTGTTTGTGATTTTTCACTTCCAAAAATGTGTAGTAAAATATTTTTGATAAAGCAAATCATATTGCACATAATCATACAAGCATGTTCCACAAATATATCACACATTCAACATAGGAACATACATCACAGTACATCAAAACATGTTTAACAGATATGACGATCAGTTCAGAATAAGAACATGTAAAACAGTAACATGTGTACTATTATTCAGCAAAGTGTTGTCATCATCAAAAACTAGATTGATATAGAGTTTGTGTTGTCAACAATCTCAACAACTGGGTCGGTAGAAGATCTAACTCATTACTTGATTGTCTTATATTTTTTAGTTTTGATCTTCAAATTGTGTGTAAGGACCCTTGAGTTGTTCGGACAACAAAGATACCTACAAAAAGTATTCTGATGCTCAAGTCAACAACTTTACTTAATAATTTAGTAACAAAATTAGGTTTTTAAAAAAGTATTTTTTACCTTAATGTCAACCTATATTTATAAACTTTGTAATGAGCTTCTAATTAAATCAGACCCATTAGTTACTCATTAATTATCCATTAATGATCTTTATTATTCTTTCTAATCACTAATCAATAATTTTCATTGCTCTGTTAATTATCCATTAATTACCTTAATTATTGTCTTTACCAACCAATTACCAGGTTGTTGGGATAAAGATGATTGTCCTCACGCCAAGCGTTCAAGGAAGTTATTAGTGATGGTAATTGCTAAGAAGGGGAACCGGTATGAGTGGGACATGTGGTTTTTTTGGATTCATGTAGCTGGTGAAATGAAAGGTTGCATGTTCTGGAGCATTTGATTAAGGTAGCGTCAATGACCGAGACTTGCTTGCGAAAAATCTTTTTTCTTGGTATAAATAGAGAATAGGGTTGTTGTCATTTTCACGCTTGCACTTTTTTCTCTCTTCTACAATCAAGCGTTGAAATCTTTCTCTTGTTTCAAAGGTTATAATGTCGTCTGCAGAACTCTTGTCGTTTGAGGAGTCCGTGAGGAGGGAAAGCCAAGGGTATGTTGATGATGCGACAAAGTCGTCATCTTCAGTTGGGTCTTCCATTCTAGGGTTGACCGAATGGGAAGAGGCCTCGATTGACAATGAAGAGGCTATGCACATAAATAACGAAGCTACTCCGATTGTAGAGGGTGTAGTTTCGTCCGAAGAGGAGTTGGAGGCTGCTACAAAAATAAACATAGTTGGGGAATGGGATGGGATGTTGGCCCCACACCTGCCCGTGCCAGGTTATAATTAGGCTCCTAATGAAATAGGGCTTTGTGTTCCCTAATTTTGTATCGGTTTGTCTTTGGAGGAATTCAAGGATCGAGTAAACCTGGTGGTGGGGACTGACGATGTTGCTTGCTTTAAGTTAGCCATTTGCTAAAGATATGAGCGTGCTTGTCATGGGACAGATGGTTATGCGACTGACTTTTTCTATGTGTACTCTACCCTCTTTCGCGACTTCGGCGTTTGACTACTGTTGAGACTTTGGCAAGTGCACCAAATCGCTCAAGTAGTAAAACCGGTAAGAACGGATATCGTTTCCCAAGAGACTCGGTCACTACTTTACAATCGTATAACTGCTAGCTAATTTAAGCTAAAGAATAATTCCATTTTAGTGTGAGATTGTGCAATGAAAGTAAAAGTCATGCATAAGTAAAAGATTGAACTACTTGGGGCCAAAACACGTGAAAATGAGATGATTGATAAATATGTGGAATGAATATGTTGGAGAATGATTTCAACTTATACAATCATATGCAAATGCACACAACCACTCTTCTTCATTAACTTGTTCTTGTCAACTAGCTAAGTTACTTAAACCTAATCCCTTGGTGAGAAAGCCTAAGTTCACTTGTAAAAATCCTAATCCCTTGGCAACTCAACAAGTTCACCCGCATTAAGAAAAGAAGTTTAAGACAACCAAAGGTCCTAGCTCTATCCCTAGACACTATTTCCTTTAGGTGTTTATGTTCATTTCAAGGTTCACAAAATATTTCCCAATACTAAGCAAACCCTAACATCATGCCATGGTTGATCAAGTCATAACAAGATTTAAGCATAGAAATAAACACTAACAAGTAATGAGAAAAGCATATTTTCATATAGAACAAGTGCATTTACATAAGGTTTGTATAGTTTACATCATTCTCCAACATAAAAGAACTTAGCTCTCCATAGTCATGGAGAGCTTGAGCTTACAATGGAAGAAAATGGGGTAGAATGAGGCCCAAGGAGAAGGAAAGGAGAGCTTCCAGTGTCCAAAACCAGCTCCAAAAGGTGTAAAAACGATGCTTCAGAGCTTCAGCCGCCAAGAAGTCCCCAACCCTCGAAAACTGTGTGCCTTTTATAGGGTAGGGTGCCACATCTGAAAACTTGCGCCCAGTGCCATTAAAGTGGCGCCCAGCGTGAAATGCTCCTGGAAACAGTGAGTTTTCACGCCCAGCGTGATATGAGTGGCGCCCAGCGTGAAATGCTCTTGGAAACAGTGAGTTTTCACGCCCAGCGTGAAATAGGTGGCGCCCAGCGCCAATTTTCCTGGTGAACTTCTTGTGGATTTCTTCCATGTGGTTCTCCCTTGGTTCTCCACTCTTTATCACTTGAATGCCTTTCCAAAGTACTCAAAGTTCCTACAAAATTTGAGGAAATAAGAGATGAAAACTAATGTGTGTAACCTAAGCTAAGTTTATTCACAAAGTTAGATTAAAAGGAGGATCAAGCGTGTTTCAAGCTTCAGGAGTGTTGATTTGGCAAGAAAATTGCACCATAGATAATGGTAAAAATTACCGTTATCAACTACCCTTTTCAAACTTCCAGATAGGCGTTTTACGTGAACTGAATGTAGCACTCACCCAATTACATCCAAACGAGTGGGTGTTTATGCAAGTGTTTATGGTTGTGTGTCAGGCACTCACTCTTACTCGAACGCCTGCCTCATTTGTGTATTTTTTTCATGTCAACCTGTACCTAAACAAGTCTTCGGTATCACTCGTTTAGGTGAAGGAACCAATGTTATTTTCCCTTTTTAACAAGTCATACAAAGAGTTCAAAAGGACTTTCCTAAAGTTACAATAACTAAGGTCGACCGATCACGATTTTACATGGATGACAATCGGCCCAAATTTCCTTTCTATTGGACCGAACATCCTAAAGGAGTAATATCTTAGGCAAAATCCACAATGACTCCAACTAAAATAGAGACGATTGACCAACTTAATCAGCTACCCCGAAAGGCTTCCTCCCGCACGCTCATTGGTTATATGGGCTCAAACACTCTATATACTAGAGTGTTCGGTAAGCCTTTATTATGTACTGTGTGAGAACTATCGTTTGTAACTTATCTAAATTTCATTTTGCATTTCAGATCTCTTGGAAGAAATGGACAAAGGGAAGTTAAGCGCCTTCTCCGTGATGGATGCTAAAGGTAAAGAGGAGGTAAAGAAATCTAGCGAGGGCACCTCTATACGTCCACCACGTCCCAAGATCTCCACTTCTTCATGAACAGTTCAAGATCCCCCGATAATCCAAGAATCTCGGCCCACTCGGCCTTTTCTCTATCGCAAATGGATAAGGGCAAAAGAAAATCTTCCAAGGAAAAATCAGTCTCTTCTCAGAAAAGGTGTAGGAGAAGTATCCCTAAAAGACCCCTACTTGCCGGACTCCACCCGACTATGCAGATCGCTTATCGCACTTAGTTTAATCTCTCTCTTGAGTAAAAAAAGGTTTTCAAGGGGATGACTACTGAAGAGGCCTTAAACATGGCTTATGAGCTAAGCATTCGAGCGAACGTGTGTATAACATACTTGGTGGGTACTACTAAGGGTAAAACATCAATTGAGGAACTGGAAACCGCTTAACAAGACTTGGAGGCTGCTTTAAAGGCAAACAAGAAGTTGATTCTTCGTTTAGAGGAGGCTTAAAAGGATGATGAATAAAATAATAAAAAGGTTGCAATTGCTTTGACCGAGGCCTACAACGCCAATCGCTAACTTCAATGATCAAATGATGATCTGAAGTTGGATCTTCAATGAGCAGACATTCAAAACAAGGACCTCCTCATTGAGAGGGATAACCTCCTGGTTGTGTGGGATGATCTTTTGGCTCAACGGGTGAAGTTGGTGGAAGAAAACACTTATCTTGGGAATGAGGTTTATAATGAACATGTGGTTGGCTTTGAGAAAGGAATAGTGCAATACGCTTACTTTTTTTGAAGTTTCGATCTCGACCATGAGGGTTATGATGTTATTAAGATGGTGGTCAATAGGCAGATGATGGATGTTCCCTTGTCGACTGCTCAAGAGGAAGTTTCTGCCTCTCCTATCGAAGAGCCTCAACGGATTGAGGTAGTTGTTCAGGATATTAACGAGGAAGCGGGAGGAGGAGAGGAATAAAGGGTTTATTTGTTATGTTTTTCCTTTTTGACAATGTAGTTGGTTGTTTAGAAAACAGGTGTTAAACAGTCAGTAAGTGTACCGGATCGTATAAAGTAATAATAAATGATAAGACCAAGTATCGTTTCCTAAAAGACTTGTGGCACTAAACAAACAATCGTGTAATACCTTAACTAATTAAGACCGAAGAAAATTCCATTGGATTTAAATGCAAATGCAATAAAAGTAAATATAAATGCAAATTGATTAATTGAAGCTAAAACAAGAATGAATGGATGATATTAATGGTATGAGATGATTATGTTGTTCGGATTTAGATTTCACCTAATCACTTTCATGCATATAAGAACTTGTCTTCTTCATTAGAATGTTAATGTCACTTTCTAAATTACTTAGAACCCAATGTCTCAGCATAAAAAGCCTATCCTTAATTGTTAGACCATAATCCCTTGCATCCCTAACAATCAATTCTGCATTACGAACAGAAGCTTAAAACAATCAAATGTCCTATCCCTATGTTCAGGCAATATTCCATTTAGGTGAAATTCTCCAGATCCTGGTTCCTAGGTATTTCCCAATAATAAAGAAATTCATACATCATGCTATGAATGATCATAACATAATAAGCATTAAGCAAAGGAGAAAATCACTAACATTCAATGAAAGAAGCATAAAATGTTTAAATCATATTCAACTACATGAAAGTTTAGAGGTTCCATCTTCCCCAACAACAAATGAGTTTAGTTCTCCATCGTCATGAGAACCTTGGTGTACAATGGAAAAATGAGATAAAAACCCTAGAAAGAGATGAGGATAGCTCCTGCATGCCCAATCTGCCTCCAAAGGGTCAAAAAGTGTGTTTTTGTGCTTCAGCCACCAAAAGATCACAACCCTAATGCGCACAAGTTGTAACGCCCCAACAACTTACAGGGACTGTTGACTGCCCCCACACATCAACACAAGGTTTTCCAGTGTGCTTTGTCCTCACTCACACACTTTCCGAGAAAACTTCCCGAAAAGTGTGTGAATGAGGACAAAGCACACTGGAAAGCCTCGTGCTGATGTGTAGGAGCAGTCAGTAGTCCCTGTAAGTTGTCGGGGCGTTACAAATGGTATCAGAGCCAGGTTCTCCCAATACAGTGTGGTTCAAGGACGAACCATGCGGAAGCTGGTGGACATGTGACACCCGGGCACTGACGAGGGTGGGGAGTGATTGCCGGTGCAAGAGGCATGGACAAGGAGCGGCTCCTGGCAGGCTTCTAGTGGAAGGGGCACGTGGACGAATCGAACATACACCGGAATGAGAGGGATCTAGAGACTATATAGGTATGGGACTATACAGTTGAAGGATAGCTTAAAGGAATTGATTTGGCTACTCATATCAACAAATGCATTTGCTTTTCGGTAGCCTAACTCATAAGAACTCCATGGTTAAGCGTGTTTATCCAAGAGTAATTATGGGATGGGTGACCTTCCGGGAAGTTTTCTCGGAAAGTGTGTGAGTGAGGACAAAGCACACTGGAAAGCCTCGTGTTGATGTGTGGGGGCAGTCAGCAGTCCCTGTAAGTTGCCGGGGCGTTACACAAGCCCTTAAATAGATAAAAAATGGCCCATAATCCCATGTCGTTGGCACTCAGTGACCTAAGTGGGGCGCCCAGGCGTGCTACGGCATATGAAGATTGACGCTCAATGCCCTGGAAGGGGCAAGCAAGCGAGCTTGCGAAGAGACTGACGCTCAATGCCTTGGTTGAGGGTAACCAGGCATTCTACAGTGTAGCTGACTGGCGCTCAGCGCCCCTTAGAGGGCAAGCAAGCGTTGATGCGTGACTAGTGGCGCTCAGCGCCCCTTGAGAGGGCAGTCAGGCGTTTGGCGTGACCTCTTCGATACTTTTGCTCCTCTTCCAAATCATACTAATAACCTATAAAATTGAGGGAGTTTAGTGCTAAAATCATTAAGTATAAGCTCAATTCATGTATTCACAAAACTAAACCAAAAACACGAGTTTAAGCAAGCTTCAAAGTCAAAAAGAGTTGTTTTAGTATCAAAATTACATCATAGATAATTCCAAATCATACCAATAACCTATAAAATTGAGGGAATTTATTGCTAAAATCATTAAGCATAAGCTTAATTCATGTATTCACAAAACTAAACCAAAAACACGAGTTTAAGCAAGCTTCAAAGTCAAAAAGGGTTGTTTTAGTATCAAAATTACATCATAGATAATTCCAAATCATACCAATAACCTATAAAATTGAGGGAATTTATTGCTAAAATCATTAAGCATAAGCTTAATTCATGTATTCACAAAACTAAACCAAAAACACGAGTTTAAGCAAGCTTCAAAGTCAAAAAGAGTTGTTTTAGTATCAAAATTACATCATAGATAACGGTAAATTCAACTGTTATCAACAGGTATTTTTGATGTTAAGCCCTTTGTTTTCCGTTCGACCTTTTCTGTATATCTTACATACAGATCTTAGTGAAAGTGTTTCCTCTTTTCCTTAACTTCCATGTTTCTTCATACATGTGTTTACCTCCTTTTGATGCAACAAGTTATAATGCTCAGTATAGCGCTTTAAATTGCTTTGATAAAAATAATCAAGGACGCACGTGCCTACCGATTTGACGCAACTTCTTTTAACATTATTTTTATCGAGCGAACAGACGGATGTTTGTTTGTTGGCAGGCTAAAACTGGAAGTTTACTTAGAGCATTTTTTCAGCTTCAAGAAGTGTGATGTACTGAGAGTTCACTGAGAACATTCTTCACCTATCGACTAGTTCTAGGAGTTCACTTAGAACGTTCCTTAGGGTGAAGATACGGTGAGAGTTCACTGAAAACTATCCTCACTGATCGGCTAGCTCTAGGAGTTCCCTTGGAACGTCTCCTAAGCTAAAGATATGATGAGAGTTCACTAAGAACGTTCCTCATCGATCGACTAACTCTAAGAGTTCACTTGAAATGTTCCCTAGGCTGAAAATATGGTGAGAGTTCACTATGAACGTTCTTCACCGATCGACTTCTTATTTCTTTAAAAATGATAAAGTCGACTGAGCGACTAATGTATATTAAAGAGTATTACATATAATTTTCAACTAAAATAAAACTTTAAATACGACACATTCCACGTGTTTGGGATGTTTTTGTCGTTTGGATGTTAGAGCCAATATACGCCATTCCACAAGCCAATTTCTCATAGGCGCGGTTTTTCCAGAGACGTAAGTCTTTCGCCAATCTAAATCTCATTTCAAGAAATTTCCTAGGTATTACATTGGTGTTATACCACCGAGCAACCAACCCTTTTTAGGCTTCAAATCGAACAACGCTTATCTTCTCTCGGGCAAAACATCTAAAATAACCTAACAATCCTAAATAATATGATATCATTTAAAAATCTTGATACCACTTTCTTAAATCTCAATCCAACATGTGAGCCTAAAATAATTATGAAAAATTAGTGGCCATTTGTTGAACTTTGTAAGGCACAAAATTTGGTTTTATTAAAAAGAAAACAAAGTATATTGTAGTGTTATTCCAAACCAGAGTATCAACCTCTTTGATGCAGTCAACCAATCCAAACACATACATGATACAATTCTGGCCAACCCCAAACTTTTATTTATTTATTTTTCCAACACTATATGACACAGATACACCAAACATTATAGTAAGATGAACATCATCATTCTTTTATTAGGCAAACACATTATTAACAAAGAAAACTCAAAATATGAAACTGGGATCCAAAGTTGATAGGCATGCTGCTGCAAGCTGGTTCCAAGGAAGATTCCATGTTTGGTTGTAGAATTCTGGTGGGGTGGATGATGCATGTTCAAAACTTAATGGAAAAACACCCTCTTCTGAAATCCTTTGCTTTTTGACTGATTCATGCTCTTTCTCACTTTGTGATTTCTGTGATTCGGATTCCTCAGAAAGAGAAGGCAGAGGTGCAGTTGCAGAAGAAGCAAAAGGCTTGCATGTTTTTCCAGTTATTGTTTTCATCTCACTGCTTTGTCCAAGTCTCTCCATGTACCTTCCTTGTGCTTCAACTTTTTCCTTCATACTTCTCTGAACCTTTAAGCCAATCAAACAAAATAAAAAATAAAAAAAAAAAATGAAAAATCATTGAAGATATTCTCTCAGTCAGTTGGAAGTTTCAGATCGACTAGAGATAAGGCCAATTTATAATATATAAGTGAGGTGCAAACTTCACCTTACAAACTGGTCTTGTGAGGTTGAGTTAGGCTTAAAACTCACTTATAATATGATATCAGAGTCATTGTTAAAGTCTATCCTTCGTAAACCTCTCCTTATAACTCGGTTTTGTGAGTTGAGTTAGAGAAAAGAAATACCTGTGTTTTATCAGCCAAGCGATTTTGCACCTCTTTCTGCATTTGAAGCAGTTCCTTTAGTTGAAGAGCACTGCTAATTACAAACATTAATAGTAAAATCATAGTTGAAAAGTTGGAGGATGGAAAACTGAAAGTTGAAAAGGTGAGAAAAAGAAAATACTGTTGTTGAATAAAATCACTAACTCACGATATAGAGCTAAAATTTGGAAGTATATCTGATATGCTTCTCTTCTCAAGTTTTCCTCCTTCATAGATAATTAAGGAACTTGTTATGAATTCACATGAATTTGGTGTCATTTGGAGCTAACTTAGCATCAATACTCAAGGAAGAAACTTACTTGTGGAGGACTCTGGAATCAATTTGGAGATCCTGTATTTCTGAACAAATCCATGTTCAACTTATCAGATTTATGAACATGATTAACTTTTCTGTGATTTTTCAACTTAATTATCTGGTTTCACTTTCTAGATATGTGTTATTCAATATTCTAACAATTTTGTATTTATTTATATTGAATTAAATATGATTTTTGTCTTTATATTATTGTAAAAAAAATTGTTTTGTTGAAAATAATGTAAAACATTTTTAATTAATGATATGATAAATACTTATCACATACAAATAAATTACAATATTGCATATTATTAGTTGAAAAAAATTTAGATGATTTTAACGAAATAAAAAAACAAAATAAATATATATTTAATCTAAAAGTGTAACACTATCTTTTAAAATAGTTTGAAAAGACATATTTAAACATCAATTCTTGTATTCCTAATTAGCATACATTTTGTTGATGTAAGCATGTTAAAATTGTGAATGGATCTCAGTAATTCGAAGTAAAAGAAAATATAGTTTTTCTTTTTCTAATATTTCCAAAGTGTATTAAAACATTTGCTAGGTGAAATTGATTTGACATCGAAAAGACTTCTTAAAAGTATTTATTAATATTATAAACATTAAATATATCATGTCCGAAATATATTAATTTCAGTTGAAAACTAAAATTAACTTTGAGATTATGGATATAAACCAATTTAAACAAAATGTGTGTAATGTTAATTTTAAAATAAATTTATTTAAAAATTTCTGTTGAAAAATGAAATTAGCATTAAGGTATTGAATATAAAGTAATTCAAATTCAAACCTGCAAGTGGCTTTTGACATGATAAATGCTTAGCTCTGAAATACCCATAGTCTTCATTCCTTTCAATATACCTTTGGGTGTTGCCCCTACACAAACAAATCAAATTAGTGCCATTTATACAATTTATTAGCTATTAGTTTCTTCAAAAATTTTATGTTAATTTATATGTAAGTTAATTTCAGTAAATTAATAAACCTTTTTTTACCTCTTTTAAAAATGTTTATGGAGAAGTTTTTTTCAAACAAATTGTTGATGTAACTATCAATTTCTCTCTAACTAAATATTTCATCTAACTAATTTTATGGGTTATCACTCCAACTAAATTATATGTTATTGAGTGAGTTTGTTTAAATTTAAAATAAGTGTTTTTTTTTTAAATAAAGGGTAATTTTAAAAATCACTTATTTAAGAAAACAAACATCTTTTTTAAAAAAGAATAAAAAAGTGCATTTTAAAACTAAATATAGAATATATTTCCCGTCTTTAAAACACAATGGTAGAATGCAAGAATCATGATATTAATACCACACAAAATTGCTCGTAAGTATACAAAGAAATTAACAAAGAAAAACGTATAATTTAAATAATTTTAATAAATTCCTTTCTCTAAATAATCCAAGCACAAGAAAAATCAACCAGAGATTTTAAAATATTGCACGAAAACCTGAAACTTAGACTTGTTTTAATCAACAATAAAAGTTAAGGTTGATTTTATAATTAACACGATTATTTATTGAGCTTGATTACAGATAAAATTCTTAAAAATATTATTTATTAACATAAATGGTTAAGCCATCAAGAAAGGATTCATCATTTGACAGATTTCATAATTAAGAAATCTAACAATAAAAGAATCATAAAACCTTAAACTTTTGTTTGACTATTTTTCATTTCATGAAACAAGTTCCAGACTTTTTTGAAGATGTCCCAATCTGGTTCGACAGAGGAGAAAGTAAGGTTTGATTAAAGATTACTTTCACCAAGAATGAAACTTGAACAATACCCAAAAGATTGAACCTTAAATTTAGCATATTATCCAGTTGTATAGAAGTTCATGGATAAAGTTCCACAGTTTTGCACCATTATTATATGATATGATGATGATGCATGGTATTATTAAGAGTCATTATTGTGATGCAAAGAAGGACTTACGATCAGGGCCACCTAGTCTATTTACAGCCACCACAAAGCGATCATGGAGTTCTTGTGTCCAACGTAGGCGTTCTTTGGCGGTGGCAGAGGCACGTGAGCGAGAGGAACCCATAGCTCAACTTTTGGGGTCTAAGGCCCAAGCAAAGGGATTGTAAAGAGGAGGATTATAGCATACAAGGGTGCAACAACGACAAAACACTTAGAATTAACCAAGGTGGCGATGTCAACTAAGCTGCATTGCATTTCCTTAGATTCTGCTAACTGTCTATAGTTGTCCAAAAACTCCAACTCTCACACTTAAACTTTGGTGTTTATGCTTCTGGTTTATTCCTTTGTCCCAATGGGAATTATTGATTGGATGGCGAGAATGCCTATGGTTCAGTCAATGTCTTTCATTACAGATACCACACGTAGTTTCCTTCTCAATACCATTTCCATTACTGCCTTATTTGGCATTAGTCTATTCCATGTTGCTTCCTCAAGTGACTTGCATACAAGTGAAAAGTTGTCAATGCATTTGGGTAATGGTTTAGAATGAGGAAAACGAGGTTGTTTTAATAATTTTGTTGATGAGATAGAAAATAGTTATGACTATGTGTTAGGTTGAAAATTTAGAAACATTTTTAATGTATGTTGAAAACAGAAACAGATGGTGGTGACATTGGTTGTAAGCCATTTCATTTTTCATTTTTTTTTTTCCTTTTCTTTTTGCTATACACGGATCTCTAACTCTACCATTTCAGTTTGATAAAATTGAAACCAAATTAAAGATTTCAAAACATTGAAACTAGATTTAAAACAAATGTTCAGAAGTATAGAAGCCACAAATAAGAAACTTCTTTTTTTTCATAATACAGGTGATAGAACGAGAAGCTCTCCTAACAATATTTATTCTACAATGAATAATCGAAATCGATCAAAATCTAAGGTCACACTCTTAAGAAATCATACGTTAAGTTTAACAAAAAGCATTTCAGGATGTTAAAATGAGCTCTACTCAGAGATAGAAAAACTAAAGTCCTATAGAAATCCATTTCACCTTCAAGTTCACCACACACGTGTCCTGCTTTTAGGAATAGGTAAATAGAAAGAGACAAATTTGGCAGAAAATCAAAATTTCACGTCTTACTTCACACATAATTCAGTTTCTTTTTCGTTGAAGTCATCTATGATTGAAGCATTCCACACATACAATCTTTCAACCCATCATGCAAGAACACAATTTAAGTTGAATTAGAAAAAACTGTGGAGGAGAAAATGTTGTTTTCTCTGTGATAAAAACTAAAATAAAGTTACAATATAAATTCAAGCAATATTCAACTAAATATAAACTAATCATGAAATTAAAATTTGTCATGTCCTATTCTGTACTGTGTATCATACACCAACCGTTCATCTTGGTAAAAAAGAAACTTGATCCCTACTAAATTTAGCCATTACATGAACTTCTGTAAGTGATGTAACAAAATTACAGTATCTTGTAAGCCACGAAACAACACTCACCTCACATGCACCCTTTTCCAGAGTCTTCACTTTAGGGCCTGCCACGCCTCAGGCTGCATGATGGACATTTATAGTGCTTTATGCCCTCAGCCTTTGCAGGGGTGATCTTAACGCACTTCCCATGGAACCACCTCTCACATATGTCGCAGCAAATCCAAAACTCGTCGGAGTTGTAGTTTCCACCACAGCTTCCACAGAGTGTTTCGTTGTGCTCATCTTCATCCTCCTCGTAACCCTCATCCGCAGCAAACTTCGGGTTGCTTTTAACTTGCCCATCATTGGATCTCTGCATATAAATGTAGAGGAATGACATCAGAAATGGAACATGCAGCATGCCTCGCATGGTTTTGCATACACTGGAAGACAGCAGCTTGAACTAGTTGTGCAATAACATACAAAAACAGACATCATGGTACAGATAGCTTAGAATACTACTTTGTTTCAATTTATCTTCTTAGGAACAGCAAAAGTAAAAGCTAAGTGTCCGAACTTAAGAAAATTCATCAAGCTTACGCCCAACACACTCTTTACTAATTGTTAATATTTATTGGAAACTAATAAGTCTTGAGTGATAAACCATTAAATAAGAAAGTGTGAAATGCAATTTTATTTTTTTTTTATTTCTAGTAAATTTCAGCAAAAAATAGAGTGTGTAAGAGAGAGTGTTGCTACACAAGAAACACTTATCACTAGAATACAAATGCACTAACCTTGGTACTTCCCCGAGACTTGCTTCCACTATCCACAGTGGGCTTGTCCTTAATTGGTTTCCTTTCAGTCACAACTTCAAAAACGGATGGAAGATCATTGATCAAACTAAACAAACGTTTCCTGCCATAAAGAAATGGGTTAA
Source organism: Vigna radiata var. radiata (assembly GCF_000741045.1). NCBI lineage: Eukaryota > Viridiplantae > Streptophyta > Magnoliopsida > Fabales > Fabaceae > Vigna > Vigna radiata. Next base: position 115,718 of record NW_014542036.1, read on the forward strand.
CCATCAATAGAGGGAATCATAAGCAGCAAATGAAAAGAAAAAATTACCACAATAAAGAAACTCCGTAGAACACCAGTAGTAAGTAATTGTAGAAATTTCTAGTTGAAGGGAAAGCCATTAGAGAAAAACGATAGTAGTCAATCCCAGATAGCAGAAATTAATTTTCAAGTACTACCAACCGGCAGTGCTATAACAGTATAGCAGTTCACAGAGCAGCTACTTTTTCAAGATAGCTGATTTCGTCAAACACCCTCTACACAAACAATAACTGAAATTATATAAGCCATTTATATGTGATAGGGTATTTCTGTATTTTAATAGGTGTAATATCAATTGGTATTCTGTCAATATGACAGACTTACAAATGCTCAAAAATAAAAAGGCACTCAAGAGTTTAAGATATGTTCATCATTAATAGCCAAGAGTCATATTTTAAAGATACAAACATTACTAATCTATGGCTGGAAAAATATCCAATGTCATAAACATACAAAATTGAAACTAAAAGGAATCAAAATCAAAAACTTAAAGTGATGACAAAATAATATATTTGTAAATGTGTTTGTGTGTGTGTTTGATCGGAAAGTAATACAAATTGCCGATGTCATCATCATATTTTAGATATGTTGACATACATAAACTTTTGTTAGGATAAGCAGAGCAGTCAACATGGTCACTCACTGTTAACCTCAAATTCAATTTTTTTTTTTTTTCTAAAAAGTTGTTGGATGGGGACCTCAGCTGATCTTGCTGGTCACATAAGATTGTATTAAAAAACTTACTGCAAAACAAGGGATGCATGCGTAAATCTATCAGGCATCAGATCACAACAGACATTTGAGAAATGTGAATGTTGATAATTGCTTGAGACATTCATCAACCACACCAACAACATTGTGGACAATAATTTCAACATTAGACAAGGATAGACAGCCACAATGAACTTAACTTATCACCACATTCAAGCATATCCTAGATCTTACCTTTCATTGCGATTAAGACGAGCCCCAAGGTAAAAGGCCACAGAAACCAACCACGAGTCACTGTGCACAGCAACCAGAGATAGCCAGTCCCTCCGGTTCATGCCATCCCTAGCAAAATTGATTCCAAGAGCCGGCTCAGGTAGCTCTGGTGGAACTTCCTCTGCTGGCAGAGTTACTTCCCAGGCTTCATTTGGGTGTCCATAGAGGCACAAGTTATCCTTATCTTAAAGAAACACACCAGAGACTTTAAATTTAATAGAAGGAAAAAATACATTATTCAATCATTAAAAAACCTCAATTTAATGGGAACCAAAACCCACCAGAACGAATGTGATTGTTGTCATCTAACCAGACTCAAAACATCGGAACATACCAATACTACCTCATTCAATATTCTCTCAATAACTAAGCGCATTTTTGGATTCACATTGGATAATCTAAAATCCAAAATCATAGTTGAAATACCAGTAAACAGTTAACAGATTTTGAGACTCAAAATCAATCTCTTAATTTTATAAAGTTCCACTACTAACTTGTTTCTACAATAAAAACATCCCAGCATAAATTAATTTCACAGTAAAATCAACAGTAATCAAGACCAATTTCATACAAAACCGGTTCTGCAAAAAATTCACCCCACACGCACAAGAACTCACATTCCTCTCATTACCGCAGACCCATGTCATTTTACTCAAATTCCGAGCGTGCAAACTCTAATATATTTGCTCCAACCAAGAAACTAATTTTGCAAGTTCACAAACAAGACGAATCCCACAAAAACAACCAAGCAAAGTGAATACGTAACAAAAACCAAACTATAGAACCAACCCCAGAAAACCCAGATCCTAACCACCCTTTACCTGGATCGCAGAGTCCGTAAAATTCATCAACGTCTGAAAGAAGAAAAGGGCAAAAAGGTCATAAGCAAGTGGGAGAGGAAAATGGAAGAAAAAGAAAGAGACATTGGAGAGAGAAGAGTAGTACCATGAGTGAGAGCGCGAATAACACCGGTTCTTCTGGCGCTATAGTCCTTGAAGATCTCTTCAACGGTGCGCGGACTGGAAGCCATGTCCATAACCCAATTGAGATCTAAGTGAAAGGGCTTTGAATTTGGGGAAGCTAAATGAAATTGAAGAGAAAGACCATGGAAATTGATCAAAGGGGTGGAGAAAGTGAGTAAAAATACAAACTTGAAGAATGTGTATGTATTAGTATAAGTAGTACTCAATAAGGCTAAATTGCCTCCTCTTCCACTATGTTTCACACTACTCACCCTTGCTTTCCACTAAAAAAAAAAGGTTTGGTGAGAAATTAGGTCTAAAATAATTAATAGGTAATTCCGATCGATTTGGGGTCATACAAATATTAGGATCTTAAAAACAATATTTTTTTCATAAATACTAGAACAATCTTTATGCGTGATATGATAAAACAACATTGGTGTCGTAGCAGTTACAGAAATCTCTGTGGATTAAAGCAACATTAATTTTGAAGAGAGTTTAGGTTGCACTGAGTTCAACCGATTCAGTTTCTAGGGAGCGAGTTCGGGTCGTAGAAATTAAGACCATTTCTTTCTATGGATAACCTTCGTGTCATAGAGGTTCGAATAATATTATTTTCCTAGTAAATTTGGATTTGGATTTGAAAATTAAACTTCTGATGGGTATACTATTGTTTTTGGAATTATAATTTGTTTTTTATATTTTTGTATAACTACTTATTTCCATATGTTACATATTTACAAACTTATTCCATAATTTATACTCGTTTATGAAATATATTTGGTTAAAAATATATAATGATTTATAAATGATACGCTTTAATTTTGAACTATTTTCTTATTTTTTTAATATATATAAGCTTTTATTTATTATTTTTGTTAAAGAAAAAGATAAAAAGGCTAAAGTTGAAAATCGATCTATCCAAGTCAATTAAGATTCCAATATGTTGAGAATAGTTCGATTCTCTTCATTGTCGTGTTAAGACAATGTTTTTCTGTTTGTTTGTTGTTAGTTTTTTCGTTTTCTGTTTTCCCCCTTGGAACTCTATTTATATGGAGTTCCTTTCCCTTTTCCCATTACAAAAATCATATACACTCATGTTCATTTCAAATTTACATCATTACAATGAAAGATTAAACTTTTATTACCGATCTCAACACGATCTTCATTTTTCTCTTCTGCGTCAACGTCTTCCGTCACCGTATCGGAGCTCTACCGGCCACCATCGCTCGCTTCTCTCTGTCACCAGAGGAAGCTTCGGGTCACTTCTTTTCTCTCTACTCTGATCTTCAAATCTGCCACGTACGCGATCCTTTGCTTTCCATATACCACGTTCACGGGCCAACATGTATTGGGCCATAAGTGCACAGTGTTGGGTCCAAAGCAATATGGTATCAGAGCAGGTCTAGTACCTGCTCTGCTTCCGTTGTCGTCGCTGCTGTTTCTTGGCCTGTTCTTGGTGTCTTCTTGGACTGGATTCTTGGGTTCTTTTTTGCTGCCATGGATCAAGTGGATCAAGCCTCCAATCCAGCCAGTCCATTTTACCTACACCCGGGAGAAAACCCAGGTTTGACTCTAATTACACAAATTCTCAACGAAAATAACTACTCTTCTTGGAGCAGGGCCATGAGGAAAGGACTGCTTTCGAAGAACAAGATTAAATTCATAGACTGGTCCATAAAGAAACCCTAGAAAACTGATGTTGCCTATGATGCTTAGGAAAGAAACAACGTTATGATTTTGTCATGGATAACAAAAACCTTGTCTCCACATATTGCTGAAAGTGTTATCTACGTGGAAGAAGCTAAAGAATTATGAGACGAGCTTAAGGAGAGGTTTTCCAAAGGAGATTATTTCAAAATCTCAGACCTGTTACAGGACATACACTCAATTAAACAAGGAGAACGGGGAGTCAGCCAGTTCTTTACAGACTTAAAAATCCTATGGGAAGAACTGGAGTCTTTAAGGCCCATACCCACATGCACATGTGAAACTCCATGCAGTTGTGACTTATCCAAGGTTTCGTTGAAGTATAGAGAAGTTGAACATGTTATTTGCTTTTTGAAGGGTTTGAATGATTCTTACAATACTGTTAGGACACAGATTCTTTTAATGGATCATCTGCCTAACATTAACCGTGTTTTCTCTCTTATTATGCAACAAGAAAGACAGGAAAAGCAAAGTCCTGCTGAGACTAGAATTCTGGCAAATGTTGCAGAAAGAACTAATCAATGGAAACCCGATCAGAACTGGAGAAATCAAGGACGTGGCACTAGAACTCGTGGCCAAGGCAGAGGAAGGGGAAGAAACCCAAATTTTGGAAAACAGTGCTCATATTGCAACAAGATGAATCACACTATTGATGAGTTTTATTCTAAGCACGGATACCTGCCTTGGTATAAGAAATAAGATAAAAGGAATGATTGGAATTCTATCAATGTTTGCCAAAACAACACGGATTCTGAAGGCACTTTGAAGACACAACAACATACCATCAACAATAGTAATACTAATCACTTTACACCAGAACAGACGCAAAAGCTTCTGAGGATGATAGACAAGGCCGAAGAACCATCACTTCATAAGATCAATCAAATTCAAAGGAAAGAAACTGAGAATAAACCAGGTAATTCTTCCTGGATCATAGACACCGGTGCAACAGATCATGTTACATATGACAAGACCAATTTTGTTGTTTTTTACAAAATTAAACCTATCTCCATAAAATTACCCAATAAAACTATCATCATTGCTGAACATGCAGGAACCGTGAAATTTAATGAAAGTTTTACCATCTTTAATGTCCTCTATATATCTAATTTTTGTTTTAATTTGATTTCTGTGCCAAGTCTTATCAAAGACTTGAATTGCAACCTAATCTTTTCCTCTAAGGATTGTCAGATAAGGGAGAACTGCTCATTGAAGACGATTGGATCTGCTAAACCTTGGAATGGACTCTATTATCTGCAAGATTTTCCTAAAACTGACCAAAGAGATGTTTCAAAGATTGTTTTCTCGTTTAAAAAGACTGATGTTAACTTGTGGCATCATAGACTAGGTCACCCTGGACCCAATGTTGTAAAACATATATGTGAAATGTTTCCTTATGTCAAAATTAATATTGATACTTATACTGTATGTGATACTTGTCATTATGCAAAACAACACAAGCTACCCTTTACAAAAAGTTTCTCTGTTACGATTGAATGCTTTGAGGTTATTCATTGTGATGTTTGGGGTCCCCTAAATACAGTTTTTGTCCATGGGCATAGGTACTTTCTTAGCATAGTTGACGATTATAGCAGACACACATGGGTTTTCCTAATGAATAACAAGGGACAAACCAGAGACTTATTGCAGAATTTTGTCATCAAAGTTAAAAATCAATTTAACAAAATGATTAAAATTATTAGATCTGACAATGGGCCAGAATTTAATTGTGTCAATTTCTATGATATGCATGGAATCATTCACCAAAAAAGTTGTGTTGAGACTCCAGAACAAAACTCTGTAGTTGAAAGAAAACACCAACATATTCTCAATGTGACACACAACCTTCTTTTTCATTCTAATATACCTAAAGTTTACTGGTCATATGATATAGGACATGTTGTCTATCTAATAAACAAACTGCCTTCTCCCACTATTGGAAATAAAACCTCTTATGATTTACAATCTTCCACCTACATACTTAGACCTTAAAATCTTTGGTTGCCTGTGTTTTGCTTCTACTCTTGAAAACAATAGAAACAAACTGGATCCTAGAGCTAGAAAAGGGGTTTTTCTAGGATATAAGAGTGGTGTCAAAGGTTATATTGTTTTAGACATAAACAACAAAGAACTTTTTATAAGTAGAAATGTGATATTTCATGAAGACGTTTTTCCTTATAAGAATATTCAAGACAACCAGCAAAGCATAAACAATGAGAGAGATGAAGATGAATCTTTTATTGATTTCTCAAAGGACTATTATCCTACTAATGAAGACAGATATGATAGGTTGGAAGGATTTAATCAAGAAGATGAGTTGCAGACTCCTGTCGACATTGATAATAACCAAGAGAATCATAGACACAGAAGATCAGAAAGGGCCAGAAAGACCCCTGCATATCTGGAAGACTATGTTCATCAGGTGAACCAATCCTTAACTATGAAAAATAATTTCAAAACTCCTTATCCGATTTCTAATCTGTTGTGCTGTGACAATCTGTTAGAGAAACACTCCAATTACATCATGGTTGTCACTGGAAATAGGGAGCCTCAGACTTATAATGAAGCCAAAGGTATAAGAGAATGGGTTGAGGCAATGCAGAGGGAGATTAAAGCATTGCAAGATAATGACACTTGGTTTCTAACTCAGTTGCCTCCAGGAAAAACCCCTATAGGATGAAAGTGGGTATATAAAACTAAGTATAAAGCCGATGGTAGCATTGAGAGGCATAAAGGTCGTTTAGTTGCAAAAGGGTGTACTCAACAGGAGGGAATAGACTACCTTGACACATTTTCACCAGTTGCTAAACTCACTACTGTTAGACTTTTGATAGCTCTTGCAGCTTCTAACAATTGGTTCTTACATCAACTTGATGTTGACAATGCGTTTCTTCATGGTGATCTTAATGAAGAGGTTTATATGCAACCACCTTCAGGACTGGACATTCACAAAAAGGGGCAGGTTTGCAAACTAACTAAATCCTTATATGGATTGAAACAAGCAAGCCGACAATGGTTTGAAAAACTGTCCTCTTATCTAAATTCTGTTGATTACAAACAATCCAAATCTGATCACTCGTTATTTACTAAAAGAATAGATACTTGTTTCACTGCTTTGCTTGTATATGTGGATGACATTGTGTTGGCAGGAAATTTTATGGAAGAGATCAATTGCATCAAAGAACTCTTACACAATAAATTTCGTATAAAGAATCTTGGAGAACTCAAATACTTTCTTGGTTTGGAAGTTGCCATATCTAAAAGAGGAATTCACCTATGTCAAAGAAAGTATGCCTTGGACATACTTGAGGAAACTGGAATGGAAGGGTGCAAACCTTCTACTACTCCTATCCTAAGAGACACAAGTCCTTTATACAAATTGGATAACTATCTTGATGATCCTGGACCTTACAGAAGATTGATAGGGAAGTTACTTTACCTTACAAATACTAGACCTGACCTATGTTATACTATTAACCTACTTAGCCAATTTATGCAGTCACCTACAGAACATCACTATCGGGCTGTTCAACATGTGCTCAGATACATAAAGTCTACACCAAGTGAAGGACTGTTTTTCTCTACTGATTCTTCTATGCATTTGAAAGGTTTTAGTGACTCAGATTGGGCTACCTGCCCCAATACCAAAAGGTCAACTACAGGATTTTGTATCTTTCTCGGGACATCTCTCATTTCCTGGAAGTCTAAGAAGCAGAGAACTGTTTCCAGATCATCTCCTCACTCCTCCTCATGCCTTATACAACTGTTTCTGTAACTCTTCTTCTTCTTCTTCTTCTTCTTCTTCTTCTATTTCCTTTCTAGATATTGATTTCATTGGTCCACTTCATAATTTCTACTCCTTTCTCAACTTAAGCTTGAAACCTTTCACCACTTTTCTTCTTCAGATCCCAAACATCGCCGATATACCAAACCATGTTTCCTTCTCAACCATTACTACTTCATTGCTTACCAACATCGTCCTTCTTTTTGACCTCAAACGTTACTAACACACAGAACAAATTGATTTCTCACACCTTGCTGCACCAATGCTTTTCAAACTCCTCTTCGAAAAACTTGAGATTTCTATAACCTTAATTTGGTTCTTGAGACGAAAGCGACGCTTCTTCCTTCCCATATCTTAAACCATCCTTCAAAACTCAGATACTCTACTCTTCTAATTCCTTATCTTTGAAGCAAGAATTTGTCTCAAAAGATTTTAACAAAGTATACAGACCAAGTTACCTTGAATATGCATTCTTCTATCACTATAGAGCATAAAACACTAACGCAAAGACAAGAAATAGACGGGAGACACTATGGAAGATCAAACTTGACTTATAACTATTTATTTTCCCAAAACCTTAAGTATTAAGAAATGAAAATCATCTCTGATATAGTCATGAGTGTCCACCCTCATTACTATTATCAAGACATTTTATGTTCTTAAAACTTCCAGTTAGATATACAACTCTCCTATTTAAACTTGGAGAACATGGTAAACCATACCATTTAAACTCAACTCTTCAATGGAAAGACACGACAAGCCCGCAACCCGTAGATCATCAGAAGGACGAACTGCTCTGATCTTGTTAATGTAACATCCCATTTTTAATAGTATAATACTACTAAAAATAAAACGTTACATAAATGATGATAGAACAATTATATAAAACTAAAGCTCCCACAAGGACAAGATCTATACCTATAGAACCATCTTACTTCTCATCTGAAACACTTTCACCTCTCCCTGGAGCAACTGAAAAGCACGTCTCCCTAAACTCACACCATTTAGGTGATCATCGCAAAAGAGAAACATACACAGACAAACAACACAAAAGCAAGGGTAAGCTAATGTACAAATAAAGTCTAAAATAACAATTTGTTTTAACAATTAACAACATTTAAGAACAGAAAATTCATACAGCTGTCAAACCATTATACTCAATTATCCGGATATAATGCTGATATAGACTACTACAGGCATGCACTCATGATAGTATTTATACTCTACAGAGTAATAAATAAGGGTAATTCGACCTACTCACCATGAGGTAAATCTTATACTCCTAAAACCCAGAGGGCTTGGGTGAAGACCTCCTGCCATTCTCTCTACCACCTCATTCAACTCTACATGAGTTAAATAGTTGGTAGATTATCAGGATACCTGGGTACCATACTCTCTCTATCAAGCATTCTCTTTCAACTTGTTATAAAATAGAATCTCTCCTTGAGATTCTTCTCATAACACACTTTCCTCATTCTCATACACACCTTTCATTCCCAATATTTATATATACAATGCATATAGTACAAGAATCCATTTGAAACCGTATACATATAACCTTTCTCTTATACATTGCATACAAACATGTATAAAATTGATTATTCAAAGGATCATAAACAATCCCAACAAGTCATCAAAAATCACATGAAATCATTCCATATACATTAATGCACAAGAATAACCCAAAAAGAACCACTAAACAACACAAAACTCTTTTAACTCAAACTCAAGCAAGGAAAATAGCTTTGAAACCCTAATCAATAGCTCCGGAAGGGTCCAAAACCCCCAAAGCGACCTAAAGAACATCCAAAACGGACACCTGAAACCCAAAAAACCATCCAAAACTTGTGCAGCGTCGCCCAACAGTGCTCGAGCACGCAGAAATAGTGCTCAATGTTGGAACATCAGCGCCCAACGCTGGTTTTCAGTGCCCTGAGTGCAACTTTCGAATTTTCATGCGCTCAGCACTATCAGTAAAATTAAAACTCAATTTTTTCACTTGGAACACTTTACCCCTAACTTCTAAAGACCCCTAGGACCCTCTAGACCTTGTGAAAACTCTGCAAATATTGCTGCAACTCAAATTGGGACTTAAAAACCCAATTTCACTCTTATAAGCTACCCAAACTCAACTCTACACTTTCTAACCTTCCTATCAGCAAACGAAATGCATAACCAAGTCTAAACACACTTGTTAGCACCCTCCACCTCTCAAATCACTCTTAGCCCTGTTGTTTCAAAATATCACCATTTAAATCCTCAAAATTGACCAAAAGTGCCTAGAAACTCACTCTAAGTTGACTCCAACAATTCTATACTAGATTTCTTTCATATAAATCCTTAGACAAGTCATAATAGTCCTCATAAACCTCCTAATTGCTCAAACCAGTCCCCACTGCCTAAAACAAATTCTCACTACGCAAAACCTCCTTTTTACACTACAATACTTTAAAACTTCAATAATGAACCTTCTTCTTTGTCCCATATCATATTTCCCTCAAATTAACATTTCTAATAAGTCCCAAATAATCACATAACAGTACTAAATCGGTTCCTTCATCATTTCAACACCCACCTCAAAAACTCACCCATTAAACCCTTATTTGTGACCTTAAACCCTAAGCAATTGATTCATCTTTACTCCAACCACTGTACATTCAGTTTTAAACACCAAAACAACTTCATCATAAATAATCAAGATAGTTTTAAGCATCACAAACACACTATTCCAAACATACCAACATCATACTTATTCAAAATCATCAATTTCATAACTATCATACACTCAAACATAACAATTTTCTCAAAATTCATTTAATACTCATATAGATACTAATTTTATAGCACAAGCACCATCTAAAACAAGGTTCTAACTTCCCTTACCTCACAATAAACAGCCTTACTCAAAGAACATTTCACCGATTGCTTGAAACACAAGGAGTCTCTAACAAACCTATGAAACACCAAATTAGAAACGAGCAGAGTTCTTAGAACTCTAGGTGAACCAAGAATGACTAGAAGAAGCATGACACATGCACCAGTATAGAATTATTCTATAACAAATTTGGGAAAGGAAAAAGAAAAATGAGTCGAAACTTACTTGCTCTATTCTTGAAATTGATCGATTAAATTTGTAGATCTTGACGTCATGATCGTAAAGACAACTCCTAATCGTCAAACAAATGACTTAAGAAAAAACACTTAGAAAGAAGATAAAGAACTCTAGAAAAATGGTTTCAAGAGAGATGATACATTTTAAAATAATGAAACTCATTTATTACAATCCTTTTTAAATTAAAACCTTTTAATATTAAAATAATATAGTCTCATTATTTTTAACTCACTATCATTTCTAGAATATACAGACATTAAATATAGAAAAAAATAATATACTTGAAATAAACCTTTTAATAAAATTAAATAAAATATTTTCATGAATTTGAGTTGTTACATAAAAAATAACACGAGAAAAATAAAATCATCACTCAACCTCACCAAGAAAGTTACTTCTTATAAGTCATGGTAAAAGAATTTAAGACCGTCAAAAGATGTGTAGAAATTATAATATCTTTATTTCTAAAAAATATTGGACAGAGTTTCTTATCCGTTTTATCTAACTTCTAACATATCACAAAAATTGTTCTATTTATTAATAAGATAAAATAAAAAAAGTAAACCAATTTAAAATAATCATTTTAAAATAATAACAGTTCACAAATTTAAAATATATGTTCAATAAATATTAAAAATACTTTTTTTTCTTTCTAGAAACTTATAAAAATATTTTTAACCTTTTATTTCGTCATTCTTAGAAATTATAATTAACACGTTCAAGATTGTGATGTATAAATTGTCACACCCCATTTAATATCCCTCCTTAGTGGGGGTACACGTGTCAGCCATCCGGTCTTTCCTGGTAAAGTGGTAGACCAACTCTGCCAAGCTTTTAATTCCCTTCTTCGTGATCCGTGTAGCAGCAGCAGGAATGTGAACTTCCAGGAAGTGGAAGTCAGGTGGCACACTGGGAGTGGGCCGAACGTTCTTAGTGGAGGCAGTATTTAAGGTAAGATGAAAAATCCTGACGCCACTTTTCCCATGCAAACTTCATCTTCCTCAAACTTGTCTTTCTGAAAATCTCAAATCCTCCTCCTTCTCTCTAAAACCTCCCAACCTTCTCTCTAGATTTCTAACCTCCAATTCTTCTCCGATCACTTGCATCCGTTCAGGATTATTGCTGCCGGCACCAAGACCTTCAAACGGTACCAACCAGAATTTCATTCTGAACTGGTAAGTGTCCGAACCCTTGAAGTTCCTTAGCCTTCCTGCATGCATGCACCATTAAAGCTTGCATGTACCTGTGAAACCATTCCTCTGAACCTACTTTTGGTATTTGACTCTAGACCTTGGGAAACTTAGAAGAGATAGTTGCTACCAACCTACTTTCGAAGTCTTAGCTGGAATTAGAGGTAAGGGAAGCTTATAAAGTTTAATTATAATTTCTTTGTATGGTTTGAATGTGTGTCCGATTTAATGTATGACTCACATCTAAAGTATGTTGCTTGATTTCTTATGATTGAAATATGGTATGTTGTTGTATGAGTTGTATGATAAGTATGAACTATAAATTCTGCACTGATATGAGTATGTATAAAACTTAGAGAAAATATGAATCTGAGATCGAAGGTCATTAGGACCGTTCGGTCCTCCCTTCTTCCGTTCAGTTTATTCGGACTGATCGGCCTAGTGTGGTTACTAAACTTAGTTGGTTTCCTTTAATTGTTTTATTGATAGTTACTTAAGAACGCCGGTCATAAACCTAGCGTTCGACCTTCCAAGTGTTCGGCCTTGGGCTGACACTTAAATTATAAAACTTGCAAATCTGATATTCTTCTTCCTGAAACCGTCCGGTCATTTAATGACTAAACGATCTAATGAGCCTTTATTATTGAAACGTCCAGTTTACTTGACTAAAGTTCTCTTACTCCTTTAAAGAGTTTCTCCTTTCTCGGTTCGACCGGTTTAAGAAGTGTTCGGTCATAGACCAGCCTTCGACCATGATTAGTGCTTGTTTTATAACATTCTTTGGGGTACGGTCTTATTCTTTGTCGGACCATCCGGCCAACCGTTTGACATTCTTCTGTTGTTCAGTCTCACCTTCGATTAGACCGTCCGGTTACTTATTTAAATTCTTGGTGCTCAGTCTCTTATTTCGGTTGGACCATTCAGTCATTCCATCCTTGTCTCATTCCATCTTTTATTCTATCGTTGATAATCCGGTCGTTTCTTGACATCCTTCCATTCTGAAAGTAATAATGAACATATGTTGAATTTGGTTGAGTAAGGGAATTCCAATGGAGGAATGTCTCATGAATTGGTGATGATTGGTAAAGTATGAACATGGTCAGACCCTGTGTCGTCCTGATCCTGATATTCCGTGATGACGCTTTCTCAGGTAGAGAAAGGTTACTCATGTGTGGGAATGGCGGGAGGTCCGCGGTCATACGAACAGATGATCGTTTGAGGACTAACCTCGGGTGGCAGCTGATAAGTAAAGGCAGCTATTACACCATACCGGGTGCTAAGGAAGTCGGGCTACGTGGTTCATACCGTCCGGACAGTGTCGTAGTGGTCGGTCATAGGTTAAGAAACGAAGTTTGTATGTATAGAAATGATGTATAAATTGTTGATTGGTTTGACTTGCATGTTTACTTGTATGATGAAACGATTAATTAAATTTACATAAGCTTACCCTTATCTGTTGCGTTTTGTCTATGTTGCCGTTCGGTATCTGACCGTTCGGTTATCCTCTTCATTGCAATGATCATCCTTTTGGAATGTGAGCAGAGGATACCTTGGAAGCTACTTTGGAAGACACTCTGGAGGATGCTGTGCAGGCTTAGCAACCCGTGGAGTCCGTGCCTGAGAGTTATGCGGGACCGTCCGGTCCTTAGTATAGTTGTTTTCATCGCCTGGTGTTTTGTAAAAGCGTTCAGTATAGGAAACCTTTTGATGTTGGCCGTTAGGTCAATGAACTGCATTCAAGACCGTTCAGTCTATTTTGTAAATGCTGTATTCAATATTACTGATTTTACAATTTTAAATTCCAAGTATATTTCATACTTCTATGCTTATTCACTACTGTTCTCCTTTATTGTTCATGTTAACTCCTAAAATAAATTATAGCTTTGGTTATATTTATTGGGATGTTACATAAATTTCTCACAAAGTATTGGTGGTGAATGATGATGTGATATTTCAATGATAAAAACAAAGCTTTATAAAGTGACATACTAAGTCATAAAAAGGTTTTCTTATTATGCATGATCACTAGAACTAGAAATGGAAAAAAATAAAAAATAAAATGGCACCCACAAAAATAATTAAAATTTTGTAGTAGAAACTAAGTACAGAGAAGATCAATGCTGGAAGGCAATTTTCACACAGACAAGTAGAGAAGTAGTTAAGAAAATACTGAGTAGCAAAAACTAGAGAAGAAATGAAACAATTAACAAATACCATCTTCTACGAAACTGTTCTAATTGGAATTCCAGTTCACAGTGGCAGCAATTGGCATTTCAAAGAAAATAAAGCAACTATGAAATGATTGCTTAAGGTGATGTCAATAATCGTTTGATGCCACTTTTCTGTTCGGATGTAAGCCTGGAAGGAAACTTGATATTGAACTTGATTCTCAAGTTTCCCTTTCTGGAAGGATCTTTTGGAATCGGCATACCCTCTCCTTTGACAGCTTCTTCATATGTCGGACTAATCGTGTTGTTAATAGGAATTGTCAGATTCCGACCATCAAGTGTTGTCAGCTGAACTGTGTAACCTGTCAAGGCTTCTACAAGAGATACTTTCTGGGTGACAACAAGATCATTGCCATCCCTCTTGAACAGAGAATGAGACTTCTCATCGATTATGAACACAAGATCTGAAGGTATAACTCCTCTTTGTTCGTTTCCCTTTTCAGGAAATGTTATTTTTGTTCCTTTCTTCCAACCTGGTTTTATCTCAATTGTCAGGATTTCCTCCACTGTGATGGGTCTCCTGCAAACAAGATAACATGCAGCAGATTAGGTAGTCATAATCACAGTAATATCAAAGATTTCATACATAATTTCACAATTCATCATACATTCCATACGAAATTTCTACAAGATGATTCTTCCATGTTCAAAATAAAGACTTTTCTCCTCAATGTTTGGCACTCGAGGAACACAAGAATAAAAAGAAAAAAAACATACAGTCACATACTCACATTTCCAGCTAAAATGCTTACAATCAGCACCCGTGAGAGTGAAAGAACCACTGAAGAAAATTTCTCCAAGAGTTAAATCATGTTACCTAATTTTAATAGCACACTCATTAGCTGTTGGCAATGCAACAATAATCATAACTAAGTTTTGAATCAGTGTGGAAAACTTTGAACAAAGGTCTACAACCACTAGCAAAATACCACATTCAATGTCTTAGCACGTGAGCATTGTTGATGGAAACAGAAATATAGAGTATCAAATGTACATAAATGTGACATTTCAAAGATATCAACAATCAAAAGAATCTAACCTACCATCTTGACAGTAGAAAGTCGATTACTCTAAACCTAAAACACTGTACACATACAGTTCAATTTGAAAGCTATCTAACAATCGACCCAAGTGATCAGACTAAAGCAAATCATCAAACTCTACATGAAATTTGGTGATCTGATTCCTTGCAATAACACACTAACATGAACAAACTTAGTCCTTGATGAAACTAGAAAGTAAGACATGCAAATGAGTAAAAGTAGAGAACTCACCCACTGGCATCGTTAACATCCCTTGAAATCTTCATTTTCTTGGTAGTCCCTTTATACAAATCCTCCAAACTACAATACAATGTTTTCTCAATGGGTGCCCCTTTTCTAGGCATATGGCCAGAGCCCTCCCCAACAGCATTCCGAAATTGAGCAAAAATATCTTCACCAAACGGGCCACCCCTGGAAAATCCAGGTCGGCCACCCATGTCTCCCATTCCACCACGACCAAGGGGACTCGTGAACCCGAAAAACTCAGAAAATATATCATCGGCATTTCTGGGATTGAACCGGAATGTCGTCGGTCCACCATCGCTGCCACCAGGAAAACCACCGCCACCCGGCGGCACCCCATTCAACCCCTCCTCACCATACTGATCATACACGGCTCGCTTCTGGGGATCACTCAAGACCTGTTTCACAATTCAAATTAGGAAAAGAAAAACCACCTAACCCCACTTCATAAAAACCAAAAATTGGAAAACTTTTAAATATGAAACTACCAACTGAAGCTGTAAAGCAAAAACCTACCCCAGTCTTTTAGATTCATCCCAAGAAACTCAAAATTGAAAACCCTTGAAAAAAAATTGCAGCTTTGAACGAAACACTACAATATCAAATTTGAATAGTGTTCTCAAACACTAACTAAATAGTTCAACATTCAAATTAGGGCAAAACCCCACAGATTAATAACAGTTTCACATCCAAACTCATCATCAAAATTACAACTTTTAAGGGAAAAACAAACAAACAAACTCAAATTACTTCAAAAATGTAAAATTTTTTTGAAATGGGTATACTGAATTTACATACATCATATGCTTCTGAGATTTGCTTGAATTTAGCTTCAGCATCTTTCTTGTTGTTAGGGTTCTTATCAGGGTGCCACTTCATGGCCAAACTTCGATATGCTTTCTTAATATCATCATCTTTGGCGCTCCTATCTACTTTAAGAATCTTGTAGTAGTCCACGCCCATGTTTTCTGTGCTTTTGTTCACTGCTATGAAATTCAAGAGAGAGGGGTTATCTGGTATCTGTTTTATACAGGAAAAAACAGCATCACCATGATATCGCGTTCATTTCCTTCAAATACAATACTGAAAGGTATTGAGAGGAATAGATGTCGATATTCTTACTAGTTACAACCAAGATGTGTCATCTATTTATCATTTTTCACTCATTTATATAAAAGTTTAATTTAACCTAGTTAATAGTTTTTTTTTAAAAAAATGGCAAATAGTTGAATGATAACGATACGTTAGATTTAGCCCTCGATATTAGGAGTGTTTCATATTATAAAAAATGTTTTAATTTTTTAAATTAAATGATAATTAAAATGGTTGTCTTGTCTATTAATAATATTAAAGAGTTACTTAAATATATTTTTATAATTTTTATAATAAATAGTTTGTAATTCCTCTAATTTATATATACAAATGAAGAAACAGGAATCTTATATTTCTGTATATTTTTAAAAAATATTAATCATGGTGATAAAAACATAATAAATAATAATTATATAAAGGTGAATTTAGTATTTAGATAATTTGGTTTTGTTTTAAAATATAATTAAGAGTAAAATAAGAATATTAAATTTGTATTATTATATTATGTGTATTAATTTAAAAATATAATTAAAGATGAATATATTTCAATAATAACAATAGTATTAACAATAATAATAATTTTAAAATATAATTAAGATAAACATGCTTGTATAACTTTTAGTAACATTATCTACTTATTGTCTTTGAATATAATAATTATGTTTTTAAAAAAAAATAGCTTCACCAATATCTTGTTCAAGATAATTTCAAGCTAGGATTGATAAATTATTTTTCTTTAATTCATTTTAGAAACTTGTTAATTATCACATGTCATTGCTAATGTGGTTAAAAGATATTAAAAAAATCTTTAAATTTAAATCATTGAAAACTTCAATTTATTTTATCAAAAGCAAATAATTGATTTTTCTTTTTACTTAAAGCATAATAATTATGTTTTTTTTATATCAAATAAATAATATACAAGATTTAGTATTATAAAGTTTATATTTTTTTAATCTCAATATAAAATTGACTTGTGAAGTTTTTCTTTTTCTATGATCAGACTCACACAATGTAAGTTTATAGTAAAAATAACAATGTAACAATATAATATTACAAAAGTTCTTTTATTTTCTTATGAGTCCTACTTATATAGCTTTTTTTATGAGATGATTGTTATTCAAAGAGAGTTAACCTTCTTGAGAGTATGTGACTTTTTGTACGAAGATACGTTTTTATGTCTTGAGAAGAACAACATTACTTTTGACAAATGTCTTTCTATTTCACAATGTCTTTCTAATCCACGTGCAATGCTTTTAAGTATATTTTTGTATCGTCAATATATGCACAAATAAAGAGAAAAAAAAAACAGAGCAAACAATGTATAATACGTATATCTATATGTTGACAAAGTGTTAAAGCATGATTCATTATATAAGCGTTTAGTGTGAATATAAACTTTTTCCAGTAGTGACCATTGGTAAGATACATAATGTTTATTGCTTCTCTCTCGAAGTTCTTTTTCAAATATTGTTTAAACTTTTATAAATGACATGTTATGATTTATCTTATAGCGTTTAATAATAATACACTTTATCCAAACACTATATTCCATTAAATGATATTTCTTTAAATATTGTTTGTTAAACTTGAAAACTTTCCTGTTTAAATTTAGCCTTGAGATTAAGCATTTAATTAATAATGCTTTACACTTCACAAGCAATTGTTTCATGCTTAAAGTAAGATATGCACTAATATGAAACAAATTTTAAAACAAACTCCTTTTTCATAACAAATTTAAAAAATATATTTGAACTTAATTTTACTCATATAACCAATTCCCAAATTTAGAAATCTATAGACATATTAAAATCCATCAAATTTAATTTCAATAATTATAATTCACCATTTTAGAAAGAATTATCATCACATACAAATATATAAATTAATTACAAGGAAGATACCTTCCCTTAATTGGAAGTTACTTGTTCTCCAAGGGCTAGTAAGAGATAAAGTGAATCAAAACTCTTGAGACCTAATAAAATGTTACCAAACAATTCGAAAATGAAATGAAAAGATATATTAGTTGAGAGAATAACCTTTCTTTATATTCAAATAATAGAAAATTGAATATATTATAACAAAATCACTTACACTAAATTACAAATTTTCGAGATATAAATGATCCATTACAATACTACTACTAGTGTATGGTGGGATTTAATTTTGAAAGAGGTAAAATTTAAAGTTAGAAAGTTAGGATAAGATAAAATAGAAGGTAGAGGGACAGTTTAAGAAAAAGATGAAGGAAATAGAAAAAGAAACTTAAGAAAGGCAAGGGTAATAAACCTTTGGCCCAAAGTTCATAAGAATTTTGGAAAGTTAGAATTAAATTGAAATTAAAAGATAAAGATACAATATCAAATATTACAAATAGGTTTTTGAGATATGTTCTCTTCTTTTTTAAAACAGTCAATTTTATTCAAGTTTGAATAAGTTTTAAGTATTTAAATATTTGTTAAAATGTTTTTTGTTTTCCAAAATCCTTGCCTTTGATCTTTCTGTTTTGATATTTCTTTTAATGGACTGATATTGTTGTTACATCTTCATTGATGTATTATCTGATATGTTTTCATAGAACTTAATTTTTAAATAAATGGAAACGATGATAGCGTATCTTCATTGACATCTATGAAGACTAGGAATGAGACTACCATCGAAGATTTAAAAATAAATTTCTTTTCAATATTGAATAAAATATTTTTTAATAAATATTCAATTAAAACTACTTAATACTTTTAATTTATTTAAACTTTTTATTTGTAATAACTCCAATTTATTTACCAACACTTTAATTGTTACTCAAATTTATTGACCCATGTAAATAATTATAGTTTTGTCATAAAAATGTTTTTCTTTTTGGTATGGTTGCAATGTAATTATTTTTTTTTGGTGAGTAACTTACCTAAAAAATAATTTCAAGGGATGTCACTAAGCAAAATTAGAGCTTTAAAGGAAAAAGAGCTCATTGCTTCAAAAGTTGCTTTCACATCTACTATATAAGAAAAATATATTGATCTAAAATTACTTATACTTCATTTATATAAATAATATCAATATAATATATATTTTTCAAATATATTAAAATTTTAATAATCTTAAATGTATTTTAATGTGTTTAAGGTTAAGGATTTAAGTTTTTTGTTTTATTTTATTTTATTTATTTTACTTTTTTCTTGTCTTTCGCAAAACGTTAATTTTGTTTAATTCTTTTATTAATGATTTATTATAAATTTTTTAAATTTTAATTGTAATTTATTTTTGTTTTTTATATAATTTTATAATTGTTTAAGATTTTTGTATAATTTTTTTGTTTTTTATTGTTATTTTAAATCGTATGTTTTTTGTTATTTAATTTTAATTGTTTATTTTATGTTTTTGTTTGTTTTAATAAATTTGCAATAATATTTAATACGTGTTATTAAAATAATTTTTGTTGTTGTTTGAAATTATATAAATTTTTATTATTTGGTTATAATTGTTTGATTTAATTTTAGTTAATTTTCTTAAATATTGCAATTATATTTGGTTGTTATTTAATTTGTTATTTTTTATTTGAAATTTTGTTAAACTTTATTTTTTTGTTTGTTTTATTTTTATTTTTCAAAATTTATTATTTGTTATTTTAAATTTAATATATTTTCTCTTTAAACTTAATTTGAATTACATTTAAGAAATAAACTTATTTTAATTTTTTTTTGTATTCGAAATACATTTAAATTTAACGTATTTTGAAATATATTTTTCAAATCGATTTTTGAAAGTTGATTAGAGATAAAATTATATTTTGAATTTTAATCTGTTTTTGAAAATTGTAGAATTTTTAATTGGTTGGTCAAAGAATACAATTATCTCCTTTTATGTGCAATAAAAGAAAGAGAAGAAAAAAGTAAAAATAAAATTAATTTAGTAAAAGATTGAAGATTATATTTGTAATATTAGAAATGTAATAAAAAGGAAGGAAGGTGGGGGAAGAAACACTCTTTTTCTTTTTACTTCACCATTAAAGCAAACACACTTAAGGATGAGGATAATGTAGAGCAAAATTGTTTGAAATATAGCCATACCTTCTTAGGTTTTGCTGCAATGGCCAATACCATCCTCACCAGCAGCACCATAAAGTAGATAATTGTTAATGATTGGCAATACAATAATCAGTAATTGAATACATGAATGGATGATTCTGGTGGCAATCATCAAGCGGCTACTGCACTAGAGGCAGTGCAATGGCTGATATGATCCTCACCAGCAGCCACCATTTGCTTCCTCATTCTTAATGATTGCCAAGAAAGTAATGTGTAGTCGAGTACATCTTTTTGTGTCTACTCATGTAATCTCTACATCATCAAACCGTGAAAATCTTCCTAACCTTCTTCATGTTCCTACGACAAACAGGGCAAGTACCAGATGCCTCAGCTATCCTGCATATACATGCATCACCACACAAGAATGATCATTACCCAATGCATTCAGCTGCATGCTCAAATGAATGTAAGAGTTAAAACTAGTTTTTACAAAAGTTCATATGAAATAACTTCCCATTTAGCTTATACATTATCTAATTTAGTTTCCAGAACTTGATCTACTTGTTCACTCTTTCTTCTGAAATGAGAATTATTGGAAATGTGTTATACTTGTTTGTTAGTTCTTAAATACCATCAGAACAAACCGGGGGAACAACTTCAGGTATATATGTGAAGCTTTTTGTAGATGACAGTGATAATAGTTGTTACAACAATGAATTACCTGGTTCCACAAGCAAAACATGCCACACAGTGGCCACACGGAAGAAAGAAGCAGTCCCTTGGAGCATCAAAGCAAATAGCACAAAGACGCCGTGTACTGTTACTGGTTTGACCATCACCAGAAAGCTTCTCACCAATGGGGTCTCCTGGAAGAAAGTCAAGATCTTCCTCGTCTTGTGGCAAGGAATCATATGATGAACCCCAACTTGAAAGATCATCATCTTTGTGAGAAAGCAGAGGTGCTCTCTGAGGTTCTGTTCCCCCACTTCTATGTCCTGCTCCACCTTCATGAGCAGACTGAAGTTTGTTCAATAAGTTGAATGACCAAAACACAAGCATAGTCAATCCTCCTGCAGGAAGATGTAGCATAAGTAGTAAGATAAACTCTTTTAAAATTGGTACAGATTGTAAAAGCATGACTAAGGAGTTTACCGATGCCAAAAATATAGGTTACCCATCTTGGTCCATAGGACAGTTTGATATACCATTCATTGGATGCATTCTGAACCAAACAAAAGTTACGTAAATAAGTACCAAAACCAAAGCATATGCATTTCACAAGTTGGGAGAGGGAAAAGGCACATAATTTACAAGCTTCAGACTTCAGTGACAGACCAAAATCCAATGCTAGGTTGCAACATTAATAATTTTACTTCCTATGTACCATTTACATGTTGTAATGATCACCATTTCTTTCAGTTTAGTATATGATAATTCCAACGATAAGCATTTCTCTGAAGTAAGTAAATGATAATAATCTTACCTGTTGTGGAGCAGGAGTAACTAAAACAGCTGCACTTCCATCAAGAAAGAAAATATCTAAAGCGCATGGAGTGTTGATAAGAGCACATCTGTAGTAAGCATTTGTTGTATTATGCAAAGTGGATATTACACTGAGGTTTAATGTCACCTGTTCAATAAGAATAGACAAAATGTAAGTAACAAATGACTGATTACTTAACAAATTACTATAATGCTTGATAACATATAAACCCATTGAGATCATTTGAGGAAAAACTTGAATGATGTATGAAAAGCATAAACTAATAAAATCTGGTAAGATTGCTAGGATCAAACTCCATCTATCCATTACTCAGAACACTCTGGTGAAAAATTATAATTACTTTTACACAATTTTAATAGAATGCAAGGCCTTTCGTGAAATAATAATAATGTCCAAATACAGTACTGATTGGGTCTGTGTAACACGTAGGCGTAATGTGGTGGCAAATGAAATAGGAGAATCGAAATTGGCAGAGGATTGAGGAGAGAAAAACGAATTAGGAAGAGGAATGTTTTTCTACAAGAACAAAATAAACAAACATATAACCCAGATGTTATGAAAATTACAATTGGAAGTCTGGTGGATTAGAAAATTACCTTCACATCCTCATCCAAATTACCCAATGCTACGTAATAGCTCGACGATTGGAATATTTCCTGGGTAATCATACCACTTCCTGTAAAGAAACAGAGCAACATCAACATAGGTACAATAAACACACATGTTTTTATTCTGTGTCTGTACAAGCATAGATTAAGAGATAGCATATAGAATAAATCTCTCTTATTGAAGTGCATCAATCTTACTAATTTCGTCATCATATATGAGATTTGATTTTGAGAATTACAGTAGCTAAGTTAAACCACTCTATTATTCACTAAGTCTTAAGAAACGGAACCTCGTATATTATCATGAAACACAATATTCTTGGATAATTGTATAATCACAATTCCTATCTTTTTCTTCAACTCTTAAGTTTTTCTAACAATCTCCAAACCTTTTTAACACTATACATGCATATCTTGCAAATGAAAATTCCATTTGAAGTGTCTAACTTCTATTTCGAGAAAATGTTTCATCTTTCCCAAGTTAGACATATGTAAGTCCAATACCATTAAACTTTTAAACTTGTTGCACATGATCCTATCAATCATAGTAAATATTAAATAATCTGATATTAATATTTTAACTCCTTGTGACTTTGTGAACAATATGTGTTCAACTTTTGGGCTTTCTTTTATTCTCCTTTCTTTATAAATATTTGAGTACATATACTTTTTCTTTAAGCTCCAGGTGTTGGTCTCTTCATCTCTCCACTATTTTAATTTATTTTAAAAATATTTTACACATTTCTACTATTTTCTTTTATTTCAAAAATATCCTACACTTCCCCATTATCCTTAACAATATTTTTTTTCTCTCTCTACATTATTAGAGCATTTACATGACTCATTAATGGAGCATTCTCAAATTGGTAAAATTCTGTTCTAAATTTCTAGAAAAATGTTTATATATATATATATATATATATATATTTTTCTAGAAATTTAGAACAAAATTTTACCATTTATTAAGTAATTTGAAAAGAAAAAAATATATTCAACAACGAAAATAAGATTGAATCAAACTTATTTAAGAAAATATATTACAAGTTCAAATTTGAGTCATGTAAATGCTCTATTAATGAGTCATGTAAATATTCCATTAATGTAAAGAGAAAGAGAAAGATTGTTAATGATAGTGGGGAGGTGTAGGGTATTTTTGGAATAAAAGAAAATAATGGGGATGTGTAAAATATTTTTGAAATAAATTAAAATAGTGAGGAGGTGCAGGGTCCACTTGGAGAGGTGGAGGGAGCAACACCCTTAAGCTCCCTGTGAAGAAAACACTCTTCACATCATGTTGAAAAACTTTCCATCTAAATTGAGAAATTGTTACAAGCATCACATGAATGGTATCCTTTTGCTAACTTTGCTTCGTATTTCTCCATACTCCTCCTATCTTCATTAAATTTCATTTTGAACACCCACTTAACTCCAATAGGCTTGACTCCCTTAGGCAACACAATGAGTTCTTAAGTTTTATTCTTTTATATGGCTTTAATTTATTTTGGCATTGGTTCCCTCCAATATTTGTTAGTCATAGCCTCTTCAATTGAAATTGGATCATATTTAGTCATCATCATCATTACTTTCAAGTTTTCTTCTTCTGATAACTCTTCCCCAATTTTATAATCTACCATCCATCTTCATGCTCTTTTTGCTTGTTCACTCCTCCTTTCATATTTTGAAATGATTATATCAGAGTGTTACTCAAATTGTTTGGACTGCTACTCAAACTATTTGAACATGTTTCACCATTTTCTTCTTCATTTTGGTTATCTTCATCTTCCCATTTTAATTTATCTCGCTTGCTTTCATCCTCTGCTCTACCCCAGTCCTAGTTTTCTTCAAAAATATCATCTTTAGTGACAATAATGTTCTTTGAGATTGAATCATATAGCCTCCATGCATTGGACTCATCATTAATTCCTAGAAAGACATACTTTTTGCTTTTATCATCCAACTTATTCTCTATTTGATTAAGAACATGAACATGTGTTGTACATCCAAAAGCGCGAAAATACTCCACCACATGTTTCTCACCACTTCAAGCCTCTTTTGGAGTTTTGATTTCATCTGCCGCAATTGGACATCGATTTTGAATATGCACACGTCATTTCAAGGCCTTAAGTAAAAAAACTTTAGGAATTTGCTTCTCATTTAACATGGAGCGAACAACATTCATAATTGTCAATCATCCCACTTTTCCTCTCAGTAACTCTATTTTGTTGAGGTAAATTGTCCGTTGATGATCGTTTGATTGACAAAACTCTACAAACTCATTTGAGGTGAACACACCACCCCTATTTTTCCTTAAACAAGTTATAGATGCATTTGTCTCCTTTTCAACATGAGCCTACACTTTCTTGAATGTTACAAACGCCTTCAAATTTTCATGTAAGAAATATATCCAAGTTTTATGAGTAAAATCATTGATAGACTTTAACATGTACCTCTTATGTGAAGCTGGCTAGATGAGCCTACATATATTTGAATGAACTAGCTAAAGTTTCTTTGTAGCCTTTCATTAGCTCTTGCTCGGTTTAGGCTTTCTATGTTGCTTGCGGTTAAACATGTGGTGCATATCTTCAAGGACGATAAACCAATCACCATCTTCTTGCCAGAAAGTGTTATTGTGAATCAAGGGCCTAATGATGAAACACTTAGGTTTGCAAGTTCCATCCAAAATAAAAATGGCTAACCCCTTTTCTTGCAAGTGTACGATGATTAATAAATTGATTTTAAGCTCACAAATATTGTAATCATTCATTACTAAGTTATCCCATTCACTTGCATTGTTATACTTAGTGCTATCAAAATGGGCCACCCGGTCCACCACGGGTTGGTCATTTAGTGAGTCAACCCAATCCGACTCATTTATAAGCGAGCCGAAAAAATTCGAACTCGACCCAGTCCACTACGGGTTGATGAGTTAAACGGGTTGACTCATTGACTCACTTAATTACAAATTTATTTTAAAATCCAAAAAATTACAATTTTTTTGTAATTCAAATTTAAATAATTTCACTATAATCGGATGTTAAAATCCAAAGATAATTAAAAATAAAAAAATTAACATACAACTCAAATGTAATTTGAAAGCAAACTCAAAAAGCTAATAAATAAGTTTATAGTATTGATAATTCTTATGTTATTTATCCATTTATAATATTAGGGATAAATTTATAATATTTTGCTCTTTTGAAACATCTTTCTCTTTATTACCATTTACAATACAATAAAAAAAATTTAACTAGGGTGAGTCGGGTTCTAAGTGAACCAGGTTGAAAATTGACCCGTATAAAAAAATTATTTTTTTCAAGCCTAACCCGACCCAAACCTGTGGTGGGCTAGGTTGACCCGAGAGTTTTAATCTATTTTGACAATACTAGTTATGCTTTCTTTGTCACTATTATTTGAATATCATTCCTAAGCTTCATTGTCTTGCAATATTCTACCTCCAAATCTAGAAAACCATTCTTTATTTCTATCATATGGTTATTGCAACCCAAGTCCAGATACCATATTTCTTCTCCCTATGTTTGATAAGGCTTTTCATAAGACATAAACATAAGCTCTTCTTCTTCATCTAACTCAACATAATTTGCTTCATTTTCCTGGTCAAGACATTCGTATTGAAAGTGTCTCTATTTATAACATTTGAAATACTCAATAACGAATTTATTTAGAGGTCGTCTCCCTGTAGCTTTACCCTGTCCTCTAAATGCACTATGACTCCTATCTCTATTAAGTCTGTTTTTCTAAGTTACTTTGAACACATGTTCCTCCTCTTGGTATCCCTGCATCCTTTGACTTCGATGCAACTTGTCGATGCTTAAATTACTTAGATCATTGGATTAAACAACACAATTGTACTTGGCAGTTAATGATCTTAATATCTTACCAACCACTATACTTTGCTTTATTGTCTCACCATTTGACTTCATCTTATATTCTAATCAAGGTGTATCTTAAGGAGTTGTTTTCTTCTTCACCTTCTCTCGTAGTAAGAAACTCAAACTCCCTTGCCTTGCAATGCTTGAAGACGTGTCTTTTCTACTTTTGTGGATCTTTGATACTTTTGTTTCAATGAGTCTGAAATGGTCCTCGATGTTCCATTGTCAATAATTGTTTCTTGGGGTTTTCTATCAATAGCCTAGAACAAAAAGTTGTTAACCTTTAGATCTTTGAATTTGGTCTCCTTCACAACCTTTTTCTATGCCTCACTAGTTGATCATGTCCCACGTATTATCCATTAGACTCCACATCTCTTTACTTCTTAAATTGTTATCTATCGTCATTGACCAATAATTATAATGGCCATCAAACTTGGAAATAGTCCCGAATGTATAAACTTTCCTAAAATTTTATCTTTTTTTAAGTTTTTAACTCGCTCTCACTCATTATTGTCGGAGTGCAAACAAAGTCCCACATTGAGTGAAAGAAGGACTGGTCAAGGGTTTATATACACATAGATATCTCCAATGGTAAGAGGCCTTTTGGAGTGGTACCAAAAGCAAACCCGTGAGGACTTGGCCCAAAGCGGACAATGTCTTACCATGTGTGGAGTTCTGTGTGGAGTTCTATGTGTGTGTCGAACCTCCCCCCAACAATTATGTTCACTCACACTTTGAGGTCTCTTTTGGAAATCTAATACCAATTGTAAAAGTTTAGATACTAAGAGATAGCAAAAAGAATAAACCACTCTTATTGAATTAAGAAAACAAGGATTACTTATATCCTTTTCACAAAACAGAAAATCAGAACAAACCACGTTTACCTACCTATAACGTGATTCGTAAAATCTGGAATTGAAGACTTATTCTCCTTAAAATCTAGGACTTGATAACTCATAACAAATCAAAGTTTAAACAAAAAATATAACAAAATATCTATAAAAGTCTTACCATGAATCACATTCCATGACAGAGTTGTGTTAGGTTCTGTTGGGTTCTCCAGCCACCGAGTGAAGGTCTCCGTCCCTGAACAAGTAAGGGCATATAAGAATGTCACAATATAATGTAGCCATGCAAATTTTGGTACAACACATATAGACTAATAACTACGTGTGTATGCTCAAGTTTCGTAATAGATAAAATTAGGGATGTGCGGCGACAATGCATGAGCAAGTTGTATCTATTTTACTGGAAAAAGAAATTATTTGACAACTTTTCATAAGGATAAAATGATTAGAACAAAAGTGATTTTTGAATTTCTAAAAGAAAAAAGAGAAAAAAAAGTAACAAAAGACGAGAGTAAAATTATTTTTACTATCAAAGTACCATGGTTGTTTTACCGGTGGTTCACGGATTTATAGGTGAATTTTTAATCACCAAAAATTGTTTAATACCACTAGCTTTTAAAATTTGTGCTAAATATTTTGTAACAATTTTTAATGGTCAGAAACCAAAAACATGAAGCTGTCCAAAAAGGGTAAAGCTAACTTCATCTGTGTCCATTAGATTAAAGATCACACAGACCTTCTTTCAAAATTAAAAAAAATTAAAATTAAACCTTTTATTAAAATTTAAATTAAACGAACAAATACAAATATTAAATAAGTACTTTAACCAGAATCATATGGGAATTACAAACTAACTAAAAGAATTGAAAAATTACATTTTGATATCATTTTTTTTAAAATTTACAATTCCTTTTAATAATAATATTATACTTTACTAATAGAAATAAATATATAAAAAAATTAAAATAAAATAATTGTTTGAAGAATTGTTGAATGGGAGTATAATAAAAAGAGATGGTAAAAAAGAAATTACAACCCATCATATTCACCAATTGAATGACATTCCAAAGCATCCATGTGCACAACGAAATATGTGTAAGTGACATGACATATATTAAAAAGATAAAATGATTTAAAAAAATAAATCTTTTATATTTTAAAAACATAAAATAAAAAATAGAAAAAGATAATATTAAATAATGAAAACAATAAACTTTTTAATTTTAAAAACAAAATAAAAAATAGAAAAAGATAATATTAAATGAATGTGTGTAAAAATATTATTTTTAGAAAATATAACACAACAAATGCTCTATGTGTGTGGGTATGGTTAAACTAAAATTTGAGAGGTGAAAAGCAGAATGAAATGTGAGGTATAAAGTTGGAAAAGCCATACCCTGCGCAACTATAAGGAAAACAGAAGAGGTCCTAGAACTAACGTGATACGAAATATTTATTGCACTCCCTCTGTTTAGATAAAGTTTCCATTCCTGTGGAAGACATAAGAAAGGAGTGAGAAAGAGTTTTGCAGAATCATGTGAAGACGAAGATGAAACTTAAAACACATTAACTTGCCTTTTCTGCGCCAGAGGGAAGAGACACATTAAGAGTCTCACCCCAACTGCTAAAAACATCAAGTGCTGGATACCCATACGTACCATAAAGAATGGGCCAGGCTCCATGCTTTCCCATCAAATTTTCTACCTAATGCAAAATCAAAAATAACTTACATATTACCCACGGATTCACCCCAGCTAAATTCCAAACCTATATAAAGAAAAATACAGTGCTGATTCTGACCTTCACAGATTTCACGAACAGGGAACTTGGTTGGAAAACTATCGAAGATGTTGGACCAAGCACGATCGTCATCGACCCATAAACCCCCAGTATCATAGTCATCGACACTGTAGCTTACAATATGTTCACAAATCAAAATCAAAATAAATAAACTATATACGTTTTTGCTAACACTTCATATAATTGGGAGCGACTATGGTCCCATTAAGTCAATTAATCCATCATTTCGTCGCTGTTTCAAATTTATATGTATGTAGTCTGTGAAAAAAATAGTGTATAAATACAATTATCCTACATAGAAAAAGGTCAGAGTATTTTCGAAGTATTCTAAACTTATTATCCAAGAGAAGTTCAATTAAAAAAAATGTATAAAAACACCAAAATTTTAGAGTATAATGGTAATGTACCATTGTCAAAGTATAGAATTAATACAAGAAGGTTTTTTCTTAACTAAATTTTATTGTTAAATATTTTTTTTGAAAAAAAGGAAGATTAAACCGTGAATGCATTAAAAACTACGTAACTGACTGAACACTCAGATTGAAGATTCCGTTACCGAATAACCAAAAGCTGAAGACCACGGCGAAGCAGGAACAAGTTTCGTCTCTGACAGCGGCGGCGGAGCCACCGCCGAAACTCCAGTCGCCTCTGCTGGAAGTGGCGCGCGAACGCTCCGCCTGGCGTGGACGGGGCGGCGGCGTCTGAGAGCTGGCGGACGCCGTTTCTTCCGGCGGTGGCGGGGCGATGGAGTGAGAGTCCGGCATTGTGGTAGAGAGGAAAGGAAGAGTGGTGCGATGGAATTAGTAGTGAATTAATTTGTGCATAGTGAAGTGAAGCGTCATGAATGTTCAACTGCGGGTCTTCTGATGAGGTTTGGTGGCCGGAACGGTAGTTAGAGGAACGAAACTATGGTGGTTGCAAAAAAATCTTACTTTCGTTACGTGAGACAAAAGTTGATGCAGCTCTTTGCAGTTGAAAAGTGAGGTTTGACTTACTTAACCCTCGTGCTTTTCTGCATTACACCTAACCCAAAGTCTTCACTCCTTTTCTATTTCATCTAAACGATGACGTGTTTACCATTTGGGAGACAATAAAGAATTATTTTTTTTTTAAGTCGTGAAAAATGAAAACTATTGTTTTCTTGGATGAAACATTTGTGACAATGTATTAGAGAGACAGCTTTTCTGGTAGAAAGCAGTGTATGTATGTAATGAAAAGACAAAGATATTTGCATAATTGTGTAATCATTTATAGTGAGTGTTTTGATTTTATGATAATTATTTCTAAATTTATGTTAATTATGATTTCTAATAATTGGCCTTGTAACTTTTTCTTTTATAATAATAGTGTATGGAAATTAAACTTTACTTTTAAGTATCAATGACTTATAAGCTTTACTTATTATAAAAGTTAAGTATAAAATAAAAAAACATTATGAGAAATTTTGTTTTAAAAAACAAAAATTTAGTAGTGTTTTACATAAATGAGATGGAGTTTTTGAGCCTTGAATTAAATTGGGGACAAAATTATATTCTTATGGAGTATGACAGAGCAGTGAAACGAGAAGAACCTATAGATGATGTTCTACACTCGAGTCAATAAAAAATATAATACTATAGTGTGATGAAGACATTGTTATATAGACCTACAAACCTTTAAGTTTAAGATAAAAAATATGAGTAATCGTTCACCAATTATTTCTTAAGGAATTGTTATAGTTACTGTTATATTGAAGATATAAAAGAAGAAACTCAAGTTGTTAGATTTTATCTTTTATAGAATTATCAATTGATATTTTGATAATAATTTATTTATAAAATATTCGAGTTATATTGAGTATTTTAAACACAGAGAGGTATATTTAAGTTTTGAATCCAAATAATTTTTATTAAGCATGTAACGAACTTGATTTGTTTATATCTTTAAATATAAATTATTTTTGCCAACTCTTAAATTTTTTAGCACAATTTTTTATATGATTAACATTTTTGGACATTTTGTTTAAAGAATTGAACTTAACTTTGAACATCTTTCAACATTTATTAACGAATGAAATTTAAATTTAACTCTTTAATATTATTATTAACATTAGTGTAAATATAGGATTTGAAGTTGCCTATATGTTTCACTTAAAAAAAATGAAGTTTATAACGACGAAGTTATATTGTTTAAAATAATTGCATAATTATAAATAATGATTTAAGGATAACCAAAGTTTATATCCTGAAGCATGAGTATAGTCTTATATTTTAATTTTTTTAAAAACTAAAGTTTATAATGACACAATGACTTTTTTTAAAATATTTGTACAATTATGGGTTTTAGTTCTAAGAACGATATTTATTACTTATTATGTGTGATTGATGCACTTGCCATTTCACTAGCAAGTTTTTGGCACCATTGTTAGGTACTTGTATTCAACATAAGGCGATTTAAGTATTTGGGATTCTTTTAAACTTTGTTGTGTGTTTTCTTTTCTTGTGTTTTCTTTAATGCAATTTGCCTATAATGTTTATGTTTTCCATTTGTTTGATTTGTTCTTAATGTTTGCCTTAGGGTACGTCTTAGAACATGAAGTAGTTGTTGGAAGGTCTTAGGAATGAGATTTCAGCAGTCAAACTGACTAAATCAACCTATATATTGCAAGTCACAGGGATAGGATTGTGTGTTTAGCCTACACTGTTTTGATTCTTAATTCAAGTCTGGATCCATGCTCAGGCCAAGGGATTAGTAAGGTGTGTCAAGCTTAGATAAACATAATAAGAGAAATTTGAGTGTTTTTACCTTAGAGAATAGAGAAAGTAGTATTCATCATCTTATGAGAGTATTAAGTAACCTTGCAACAAGAGGAATCTGAGTGAAAATGTTTGGAAAATCTATTTTAATCATTCTACATATTGCAATTATTGTTTGATGGTGTGCTTGTGTTTATGTTCTACAACTTTCTTTTCTTTCTGTTATTTTAATGTTTTTGCTTTTGAAGTCTCTTCTTTATTTTTATGTTTATGTTTTTCAATTATCAAATCCTTGTTTATATAAAAATTGGGCTAACTTGTTTGCTTGAGTATCTTTTGTGTTCTTGTGTGTGTTTATGTATTGATGCTAATGGTGAAAAGACACAAGGAGCATGAAAATTTGAGTTGAAGCTAGCTCGCCTAAAAAAATGTTTCTTTTTTTGTTTTTTTTTTCTATTTTTAACTTCTTGTTTTTGCTAATAATAAAAGTGTGACTAGGTTAGTCTGATAAATATGATACATTTGATTTTATGACTTTGAGTGAGTTTTGCATGATTTATAGGAGAACTCTTTTGTTGCTTATAAGTTGATTTTGGATTATATTGAAAATATGTTGTGATATTGTGAAAAGTTTTATTTGTGGTTGTTCTCATGTTTGTATGCTAAGAATATTGTTATTGTTTTTATTACGATTAATGATTGTGGCATGGTGTATAAAAACCTTAGGAAACTAAGGAATTAAACTATGTGGGATTTTATGCCTTTAGAGTCTGTATCTATTGAGTGCTACCACTTTTGACTTATAATTAACTTTGTTTGATTTTCATCGCTAGTTGTTTTTCATTTGTATGTCTAAATTTGAACAAGGTCATTCTCTCTTTCTTCATGGCAATGTTGACTCATAATAGCCAACTATGTTTTCAAATATTAGAACTTTTTTGTAACCCATTTGAGCTTTGTTCAAAATTATTGACTACCTCACTCTAAGTGGAAAGAGCAAACATTTCATGAGAGAGGAGAGTGGTAGATGGAGTGTGACGACTTTGTAAAATTTCTCCTAAATTTACTTTAATTAGATTTTTGACTTCAATTATTTATAAAATCAAAGCAATAATACTTCTATGGATTCAGTTATATTAAAAATGGAAGCGTAATATTTACTAATAAAATAAATAAATATAATTTTTTTTGACAATTTTGATATTTTTTTTAACTTTTAAACCTCGGATTTAATAAAACCAAAACTAAATAAGTATATAACATTAGTTGCTAAAAAAGCGAAGATATATATATATATATATATATATATATATATATATATATATATATATATATATATATATATATATATATATATATGATTGATTAGATAATAGCGTTATTAAAAAAATTGTTTTGATTTAATTTATATTTAAGTTACATATGAAAAAGTTTGAATATAAGTTATTTACGAAGATTTCCATAAGTAAGTTACTTAGGAAGATTTTCGTAAGTATACTTATCAAATATATTTTTTTTTTCGTAACTTGAGTATAGGAAATTGTACTTTTTTCACGAGTATTTTCTTTAATAATTTTCTACACTATATTTCATAAGTAATATTCGTAAAAAAATTTCAACGGCTTAATTTCTTAAGTAATTATTAATAAATATTTTCGTAGGTAATTTATGACTAAGTTATCTATAAATACACATTTTCGTAGACTAAATTACCTACGAGTTTATTACCTAAGAAATACACTTTGTAGGTAATGAATAAATAACATCAAATTACTTACAAAATTTTTCCATTACCTATGAATTTTGAGCGGAAATAATAACAAATTTTTTATAATCAGATAAAACTTTCACTTCAATATAAATTAATATTAATGTACAACCTATTACATCTGAGAGCTATTAAATTGTTAATATAATACAGTTTGTTTAATACTTATTAGTTATATATATATATATATATATATATATATATATATATATATATATATATAGAGTAGTATTTCTTTAATTATTATACAAGTTTATGCCATATCATAAGAACTCACTAAAATTAATTGCAACATATCATATATATAATCACATTTTTACAGTATAAACCGATGGAGAGGTAAAAACATGTAAATTTATAATAATTAGGAAAAGCAAATAAATAATGTCATAATTAATTATTTTAAAATCATTTATTTAAAAAATTTATTATAAGATATAATGAATTATTATTATTTTTATTTAAATTTTTTTCTAAGAGATAAAAAGAGAAAAATAAGGATATATATATA